>NC_056751.1:11064243-11069243 GCF_019279795.1 Protopterus annectens
TTTGTTATGTTGTTAGGTAATCTGAGCTACCAAAAGAAAAACTGATCAGGCTGTTCATCAAATCGGAAATTTGAAATAGATTTCCTGTATTATTTTTATGCAATTTAGTATGACTCAGTTAATTAGTAACCGCACTAGAGGTAGTCCAATACTAGATTTCCTTGTAACAAATCAGTCATCATAAATTAGAGAAATTAAGGTGGCTCCACCTTTAAATAATTCATACCATTGCTTTATTATATCAAGTATTTCATTTGGTTCTAATTTTCAATCTAGGGCTATTAGGAAATTTAAGTATCATAAAGTAGATTTTAAAAGTATAATTGAGAAATGAAATGCAATAAATTGACCTGAGTTGTCAAAGATAGAGGCTGGAGGAGGATGTTTTGCTTTAGAATTATTTTGGGTGATGCAGTGGACAGTCTCTTCCACTAAGTCTAACAAACCCTGCAAATTTCCTTACTTGTGGGTTATTGAATTGTATAAATTATATACAAAAAGCAGAGACTTTTTCAGAAATTAAGAAATAAACCTAAACCTGTCCTAAAATCTAAGTTGAATTTAATCACTGGAAATTTTAAGAGTTTGTTAAAAAGTAAGAAACTTGAGTATGAAACTCACATATCTTCTTTAGCAGCTAATAAAATCAGTTTTGGAAATACATTAGCTGAGTTATAATGAATACTAATTCTATCTCAACTGTTTTATAGATGGGAACACCCTGCAGAATTACCGAAGAGTTTAATACGTTTCTTTGTGACTCAACACAACTCAATCGTATCATGATTACTTTGAAGCTAGTTTCAACAGCATAAGACTCACCCTTTAAGTATTGAATGGATCCTGACCTTATACCTGAAATGTTGATTCATGGCCTAAAAGGAAATCTTCTGCCAGCCACTGTTGCATATTGTTTTCAGTACTTAGCTATGCAACTGTATAGTGCTTTCCTTTTGGAAAAAGTCAGTTATTAAACTGATTAATAAAAAAGGTAATAAAATGGATATACAAAATTATAGACCTATTAGCCTTACATCTAATTTATCTAAGTGTTATGAAAGAGTTTTACTGAATTTACTTTCTGATCCTATAAATTATAATGGACATATTGACATATATAAATGTGGGTTTTGTCCTTGTTGATCTACACTGAGAAATTTGGTGGAGTGTTATGATCAAATAATTTGGGATCATAATCATTCACTAATGGTTAGTAGATTTAGCTAAAGCTTTTGATACTATCTGTTGTAGTTTCATTACAGTAACATTGAAGTACCACAAATGCAACCTTGTTTTGAGCAACTGAATCAATTCTTGGTTGACTAGTTGCTCTCAATGTGCATCATGTTAAAGGTTATCTATCATAAGTTCATAGGAGGTTACTAGGCTAAAGGCCCTAGGGCCCTTACAAACCTAGTCAGGTCCAACCCTTGTTCCCTTAAGGGTCTAGAGATATGGTCTATATTATAAGTAGATTTAAATCAGCACAGACTGCATCTATCCTAGAGGGACCACAGGTGAAATCCCTGGGGTGAATTTGCGGTTTCCCATCCAATCGTCCAAGTTACTCTTAAACAGGGTTAATGAGGGGCTTTGTTTAATCTGTATTGGAAGTTTATTCAAGAGGCAAGGAAACCTCTGGGAGACATATTTGTCTCTCTAGCAAGTCCTGTTGATGTCACATGCTAGGTTAAGGTCCCTACAGTGAGTGAATCATGTACCATTTGATGTACAACTGTGCAGCATTTCCATTAGGACAGGATCTGAGGCTGCTCTGTATGCAAGACACAGGTTGCCTCTGAGTAGTCTATATGATACAGAGCATAATGACAGTGATTTCAGTTTGTCCACATAAGAAATGTGCTCAGGACCCTGAATTTTATTTGTGAGGAACCTTTGAGGTCTCTCCAGTTGCTGTAGGTGCCTGTTTAGGTACATAACAAAGGGAGCATTGTACTTTATTATTGGCCTGATAAGGGAAGAGTACAAGAGGGGTTATAACCTTTTATTGGCCTGATGTGGGAAGAGTACAGGGGGTTTATAACCTCTTTTGTTCTGGAAGCTATACCCTTGCTTATGAGGTGAGCAGCATAGAAGGTCATCCTCACTACCTTGGAGACATGCCGATCAAAAGTAAGGTTGCTGTCAACCTGTGTGCCCAAATCTCTGACCAGTGATTAAGAGCTTAGGGTGTTGTTATTAATATGGTAATCTGCAGGGGCATCACCTTTGCTAAATGGGGTGATAATGCATTCTTTGCACTGAGTTTAAGACCATGACTTTGGCACCAATCATTGGATTGCATAAGTCCTTTTCGTAGAATGTTGATATCATTTGGGGACTCAATGACGGCTCCTAGTTTGCAGTCATCAGCAAACTTTGTCAACCACAGGCCTTTTGTTTTTGCCTGTACTTCTGAGAAGTAGATTCCAAACAAAAGGGGCTCCAGCACTGATCCCTGTGGAACACCACTGATAACAGGTCTGCTGGTGGAGGTGAAGTCCCCTACTTTATAGGTTCATAGGTTGGTACTAGGCTATCGGCCCTAGGGCCTATACAAGCCTAGCAATAACAATTCCCTGGCTATTTCTTCCCACACTATTTACTTCCCTGGACCCCTGTCTAGCAGGGCAACTGACGTGATCCCCGGGGTGAATTTCCTTTCTCCCATCCAATCATCAAGGTTCCTTTTGAAGAGGGCCAAAGAGGTGCTCTGCTTGACATGTATGGGCAATCTATTCCAGAGGCTAGGGAGTCTCTGGGTCAGGAACCTATCCCTCTGGCATGTTTTATTTATTGCGATGACAAGGTTTAGATCCCTGGAGCATGTGGCTCTGAGGGATTGGGATTTCTTTAAGTGTAGCATGTCCAACAGCTCTGGGTTTGACATGGCCTTGTATGTTAAGCAGAGATTGCCTCGGAGTAGATGATATGCGACAGAGTATAGCTGGAGTTTTTTAAGGTGGTCAGCATAGGGCATCTGCTTTAGGCCTGTGATTCTTTTAGTGAGGTATTTCTGTGGCCTTTCCAGTTGTTGCAGATGTCTTGAGAGGTACATACCATATGGGGTATTGTATTCTATAATGGGTCTAATGAGGAATGAGTACAGTAGGACAATGACCTCCTTTTTTCTGGATGAAAAGCCCTTAGTGATGAGGTGTGCCACATAGAAGGATTTCCTGACTGTTGTGACGGTGTGGTTACTGAAGGTGAGACCACTGTCCACCTGTGTCCTTAAGTCCCTTATCACACTTTCAGTGTTTAGTGTACTGCCACCTATGTGGTAATTCATGGGTACATGTTTTTTCCCAAAGGGGATAACTATACATTTCTTGGCATTGAGCTTGAGCCCATGGCTCTGGCACCAAGCATCTGTTTCTGTAAGGCCCTTTTGTAGAGTATCCACATCATTTGGGGATTCAATAATGGCTCCCAGTTTGCAGTCATCTGCGAACTTTGTTAGCCAGAGTCCCTTAGTATTGGCCTATACTTCAGAGAAGTAGATGCCAAACAAGAGAGGTCCCAGGACTGAACCCTGAGGTACTCCACTTGTCACTTGTCTGGAGCTGGATTTGGAGTCAGCTTCTTTTACAGTGTGGGTTCTGTCAGTAAGCCAGTTGGCAACCCATTGAGTGATGTAGGGATTAATGCCCAGCTTAGTAAGTTTATCTATGATTCTAGAGTGGGGGATGGTGTCAAAGGCCTTGGCAAGGTCCAGATAGGCTGTGTGGACTGCTTTAGCCTTGCCTATGGCTCTGGAGACTGATTCGAAGAAGTCAATCAGGTTCAGGAGACAAGATCGGCCCTTCATGAACCCAAACTGGGTGGGGTCCAGTGTTTGAAGGTTGCCAATGTCTTTGTTTATAAGTTCCATGATAATACGTTCCATGGCCTTGCATATCAGGCTTGTCAGACTGATGGGGCAGTAGTTCCCAGGATCCAAGGTGGATCCCCCTTGTGGAGTGGGATAACTGTAGCTGTACGCCACTCAGTGGGCACAAAGCCTGAGGTGAGGGTATGATTAAACATGACACTTAGGTGAGGTGCCAGTTCATTTTGTAGTTCATGTAGTACACAGCCTGGGATGTCATCTGGTCCCATGGATGCTGTATTCTTAGCTTTGGAGAGTGCGTTTTTTACCTGTGTGGCCGTTATTACCGGAAATTGGCAATCTTCCGGTATTGAGATGGGCCATTTAGGGGGTGAGAGGGAGGTGAAGTTGGCACTGAATCGATCTGCCAGGATATTGGCAATATCCTTGGGATCAGTATATTTAATGCCATTCTGTTGCAGCTCAGAGCAGATCTGAGCATTGCCATTTAGATTCTTGACATAGTTATAGAATGCCTTGTGGTTGTCTTTGGAATCTTTGGCAATTTTATTTTCGTAACTAGCTTTGGAGGATTTTATGAGGGATCTCAGCTTCTTACTGAGGCTGGTAAGGGAGGTTTTTGCATCCTGGGATTTTCCTCTTTTCTGCAACAGTTTCTTCCTTTTGTTGTAAAGTTTGTTTATGCCAGGAGACCACCAGATTGGCTTCCTTTTTTTGGAGGAGAGCATCTATGTTTTATTAGGGATGGCACGATTCATGCATGAGTGGATGTGCTCGTACAGAGCCTTAGTGTAGGACTCAGCAGTTGAACTTTCAGTTCCTGTCTGCATGGGTGTCATGAAGTTTGTAACTTCTGACTTGAGTAGCATTTTATCATTTATCTTATTTTGAAAGATATAAAACTTTAAATGTGTTTACAGTTCATTACAGACACACCAGAGGAAAAGCTATTATTGCATATAAAATCTCTCGGGATGAACTGCTACAACTTATATATAATATCTCTTTTTCCACTAATATGAGAGGACACAGGTTTGATAATAGTAACTTTAATACTTCTTTCTCTAGACACAGTTAAAATGGACTTTTATAACTCAAACTATTCCTAGAATTTGGAATCTCATACCAACTGATATCAGGTTATCTCAAAATACTGAGTGCTTTAAAG
>NC_056751.1:11071743-11229243 GCF_019279795.1 Protopterus annectens
AAAAGAGGTGCCTGAAAGAGATCAAAACCCTATCACCCACAGCGTCAGTTGAAGAGTGGGGAAGTGAAGATGGATAAGAGACCCCTTGTCTTGTGTGAGAAGATTCATCTTATGAGGTAACTTGTGGTGATTGCACCTGACCAAGTGAGAAAGAATGGGGAACTGATGTTGTCTGGACCAAAAGGGAGTCACAAGCAAGATTTTGGGAGAGTCCTGCCTGATCTTGTGCAAAACTTGTGGGAAGGGATGAAGAGGAAGGCAGACATACAGAAACATCCCTTTCCAAGGAAAAGAAAGGGCATCCACTTTCCATACCAGATGACATGAGCTGGAACAGAATAGAGGAAGTTGTCTGTTTAGAGTGGAGGCAAAAAATCTACCTGAGGAATACCCCACCAATGGACAATGTCCAGGAACACATCTCTGTGAAGCATCCATCTATGAGCTTGTGTGCTGGACCTGTTCAAAGAGTCTCCCATTAGATTGTGCTCTGAGGGAATTTAAACTGCCTGAAGAGTGACTTGATACTGGACAATTATATTCCATACCTGAAGAGCTAGTCTGCAAAGAAGATAGAACCTTGTAGCCCTATTGCTTGTTGACATTCCACATCACTGTGGTATTCTCTGTGAAAATATTGAGTGGCTTAGGATGAAAGAGGGAAAGAAAAGACTGAAGACCCAGAAGCAGAGCCCTCATCTCCTTTATATTGATGTGGTCTGACCTCTGATGCACCCCATTCTCTGTCTGAGGTATCTGTAAAGATCTACTGAATTGGAACTGGAGCTCGGAAAGGAAGTCTTGGGTTTATTGAAAGTTGATGAATCCACCACTGAAGCTCAAGTTTGAAACAGAGAAGGAAGGTAACTGGGAAGTCTAGGGTGGTGGCAATGTTGGAGCGACATTGACTTGATGTACCACTGAGGCTTTCTCATGTGGAGCCGGGCTAGAGGGACCATGGGAAGGGTGGAAGCCATGAACCTAAAACCCTGAGAAATTCCCTGGGTATGAGTGAAGTCAGGAGAAAAAGAGACTGGAGAAAGGCAGTCAGAGACAGGGCCTTGGGGCAGACAGAGATGATAGCATGGGGATGGCCTGAAACCTGTAACCGAGGAAAATGTAATCCTGAGAAGGTGTCAAAGCTGATTTCTGGAAGTTTATGGTGAACCTCAGACTCTGTAATAGTGAAATAGTGAACTTGAAATCCTGAAGCAGAGCATAGGGAGAAGAAGCTTGAATGAGCAGATCATCCAGATAGGGGAAGATCTGAATCCTTGCATCCTGCAAAAGGCAATGACAGGAGTGAGGCATTAAGTGATTATCCTTGGGCAGTAGAGAGGGCAAAGGGTAAAGCAGAGAACTGAAAATGAAAAGAAGAAACAGAAATGTAAACATTTCCTGAGAAGTAGATGAATGGGGATATGAAGGTAGGCATCTTTGAGATCCACAGAGATCAGAAAGGCCTGGGGTAGAAGAAGGGGAAATAAAAGTCTGAAGCAACAACATCTAAAAGGAAGGAATCCTGAGAAAAGTTTTGAGCCAGGAGAGATACAGAATTGCTCTCCTAGTGCCCTTCTTTCGGGGAACCAAAAACATTCTGAAATAAAACCTCTCCCAGCCTAGATAGGAGGTACAACTTTAATCTTGCCCTGAACCAAAAGAGAACTGAGTATCATTGTGTAAAGAGGAAGTTGTTCCTGAGGAGGTTGAGGAATGCCCAAAAAGGGAGGAAGGGATTTCCAAACCAAAACATATCCTTGGCGGACATACGGCTCAACCTCTAAGAGCTAGAAATCTGGACAAAAACATAAATAATGGGGGACAAAGGCCCCAAAATGGGGACAAATTTTAAATATTGCTTTTACAAACTTAGAAGGAATTTAGTTTGGATTTTATGAAGGATATGAAATCTAAATCTGAAATGTCTGTGATTATTTTCTGTGCTTAATCCTCAATTATTTGCAAATGATTTGCCAGAAAACCACAATTATATGAAAAAAGACCAAAAATATGAGATAAAAATCTGGGCATTCTACCAAAATGTGTGAGGTTGAGAGGTATGCTGGAGAGTAATGGACAGAACCCATGAGTCTATTGTGACCTTTAACCAGTTTGGAAGAGACAAGGAATGACAGAGGGACAAGGGAACCTGGTCGAGGGAGAGGGGAAACAAATTGTCAAGTGAAACCTGGCTTGTCGTGAAAATCAGGTTTCTAGAAGGTAGGAGTCTGAGTAGACTTAGCAGGAGGCACATGTCTAGAACCATTTTTTTCCCTTAAACGGAGGTGAGTCTGCCTACAATCAAAAGCAGATTTGGAGGGATAATTCCAGTGGAGCTTGGGAATAGGAGAAACAAAAATATGCTTCAATTCCTACAAGGCTTTACCCTTATCCTTGAGAGACCTAAGTTCAGTGGAAGCAGCACCAAAAAGATTTTTATTATCCAATGGAGCTTCCGGCAGTTTGGCCTTAATATCATCAGGCAAAGCCTGAAGATGTTGCCAAGTGCAATGCCTCATAACAGAACCAAAGGCAGCAACACTGGAGGAGGCATCAACTGCATTGTCACTGCATTTGATAGAGTGGTTAGCAATTTGGGTGGTATTGCCCAACAGGAAAGGTGCAAGAAGCCTTCCGCTCAGAGTCAGGAAGGTCAGAAACCACTTTGTAAACCTGAGAAAGGAGGGCCAAAACATACCTGGTCATATGAGTCTGGTAGTTGATGGCCCAAAAGGATAAAGTGGCAGCAGTGTAAACCTTTTTGCCCAACCAACTTGGCAGAGGCAACAGCTTGCATGACTTGCCATAAGAGACAGATACCACAGAAGGGGGAATCAGGGGTGACAGAAGATGATGAAAAGGTATCCAGAAGGGCAGACAGAACAGGGGAAACATCTGATAGCTTAGGAGACTCCAACTGGAGGAGCTCATAATACTTTTCTGAATGTCAGAGACTTGAGAACAATCCCACTTAAAAAAAATGCCATCATACAGGCACAGGCAACAGTATCCCCAATGGAGGGTTCCTCTAATGGGGAAGGTGGAATAATAGAATCCTCTTCCTCTGAACCATAGTCCAAGAGGGAAGGGATTTCAGAAGAATAAGCCAGGGATTCTTCCCCAAAATCCAGATCCTCATCTGAAGAGTCCAGTTCCCTGGATCTTTTAAGAAAGTGGAAGACCAGGGAGTAGCAGGCACAGACACCAGTTGGGGAGGCTTTAAAGCCATTAAATATCCAGTGAGTAAAATCCTGCCATTTATGTTGGGGTTCCTTAACTTCAAGGGAAATATGCTTGGTTTTCTGTTTCTTTTTCTGCAGGACATCTGCATGAAATGGGTTCCCTTCAGTCGATCGAACGTTCATAAGTTTGAACCACATATGGCTGAGACCATATGTTTGAACTTATAAAAGTCCTATCTGACTGAATGGAGATCTCCGTACAGAGTGGAAAGGGAAGATCTCCCATTTCTGCAATGTAGTGCAATCTCAGAGTTGGTATATTTAAGTAAGGGGGTGTAGGGGGTGCAGGGGGGCATAGCCCCTGCTATAGACATTTAATTGTATTTTTTTTGCTTTTACAAGTTCAAACATATGGTCTTGGCCATATGTAGCTCGGACTTGTAAAAGTTCGATCGACTGAAGTAGACCCGCATGAAACACCCTTGAAGGGTTAGACCCCTGGAGACATTCAATAAGTGTGATAGCAATCTCCTCCCTAAGATCTGTGGAATCTCTCCCAGTCCCAGTTGAGGTTTCTTTTCAATATCAATAGAAGACATTTGTAAAGCCTCTGAGGATGTGTGAGAAGTCATGTCTATGACCGCTTCCAATGGGGTCATGGCAGAGGAATCTGACACAACCACCAGACAATCCTTTGGGCTCTCACTAGCCTTGAGAGAGACATCTGGGGAGACTGGAAAGCAGTTGTATCAGAAATAAATTTCTGGCCTTTTTTCTTGGCAGACGGCTGACTCTCAGGATGGGAAGATTCCACCATAGCACCTTGAGCATA
Organism: Protopterus annectens; assembly: GCF_019279795.1. Taxonomy (NCBI): domain Eukaryota; kingdom Metazoa; phylum Chordata; order Ceratodontiformes; family Protopteridae; genus Protopterus; species Protopterus annectens. Next base: position 11,075,758 of record NC_056751.1, read on the forward strand.
CTGCTTAAGGCACTGGTTTTGAAGGTAAATAGATAGAGGAGAGATGACTACAAAAGAGCTTAGGGAGAATCGCCTGGCAGATAGAACACTGCATATGGTCAGGGGAAGCACCCAAACTGAAAAAACATTGGTTGTGATGATGTTTATGGGGAATCTGCCACCCACATTGAAATTTTCCCCTTCTGGATGAATGAACCCAAAAACACTAAAGAAAAAAGAAAGATAAGAAGAAACCCCAGTGGGGCACTTATATGAAACGTGGCTTGATAACCAGCATAACGGAAGGGTGTTTATACCAATGTTCAACAATGGTATTGGATTGATGGCAAAGAAGTTCTGAGTGTGTGCATCCATACGTCACCCATATGCCCTATGCCTTGTGCAGGGAGCAAACGTGATCTATGATGCCTGTAAGTACTAAAGGCTTTGGTATACTGGCCAGACATTAGGCTATCCTTGGCAGGGTATCCCTTAGGTTATGAATACTGCAACAATGATATGGAAGGACATCTGTAAGAACTTACTTACAAATATCTGACATTTGCTTTGAGTGCATGCCCTCACCTGTTAAATTCTTATTCCATGACTAGACCCTCAAGTTGTACATGTGACATGATCTATAATAGCTCTTGAGTTGATATCAGAATAAAATATGAACCTTGACCTGCAATCAGGCCATCTGTAGGAGCTGTTCCATCTAATCTGCTATATAATCGGCCAACTAAATAAATGTATTACTCAACCATTTGTATTAAAGCTGCTCCATATTCACAGACAGATGACAAAGAACATAATGACATAAAAAAGAAAACCATCCATTCACATACTGGACACCTTGAATCATTCTTTCAATCTCAGTAGCAGTCAACAATAAAGTTAAAAGCTGTTTTTGTTTTTACCTATTTGTTTCTACCTGCTGTAAGGCCAAGCTGAGCTTCTAATAAAGGCTAAGATTGGATCAAGCCGACTCTACCTCATTTTGTGACAGCAAGTTCAAGTTTATCAGGTTTCTAGTAATATCAGACACACAAGTTATATACATTCTGTTAATCAGTTTAGATATCATCTAGACTTTTCTGAAAATGCTTTTAGCCAATGAAAAAATGAAAATTCCAGTTCCACCTCTGGGATGTTGCTGTCCTGTTTACAAGGTGACTTTTGAAGTCATTCTTTTGTGTGAATGTATTCACTCTGAAACAGATTATCTTCAGAGTCTATACTGACATTTCGGGATTATATAATAAGCAACTGGCTAATATTTTTTATTAAATCCTGAAAGGGCAAGCTTTCTAAATACTGAAAGAGTGCAGATGTACTTTCTCCTGCATAAGCAGTAAGACTAGACACAGGTTGAAACATAATGATCTACCAGGATATATTCAGCCATGAGTAAAATCATTAAACCATATTTAAGGAAATAGTTATCTGGAAGCTAGATGGGAACATAATCCAGAACATCATGGATTCACAAAAGCAAATTCATGTCTTACAAACCTAAGAATGATTTAAATGGACAGACAGAATACTGTACGAGAAAGGTAGCACAGAAGTAATCTATCTAGAAGATGGGAAAATATGCTAAATGATACCCATTGAAAAAGGATAGTTTAAAAACAGAAAGATTTTAGGTTAGGGTCCTATTACAGTACAATGGATAAAACACCTGCTACATGCCAGAACATAGTTGGACATACTAAATGGAGACTGCTCGGAGGAAAGCACTAAGTACAAAGGGCTATTTTTCTGTGCCTTTGTGAGCGAGACTTCATGATGTTTGAAGGCAAATACCGATGTTTTCCTGATTACAAAAAATGTAACGGGGCTAATACTCTGGAAGTAAGGAAACAGTGAGGAGACTGCATGATTAGGGAATAGTCTAGCATGTGTGGCTTAAACTCATTGTAAAATATATGTGTACAAATGACTTAGGTATGAAACAAGAATTAACCACCTTCAGGCACTGCCAACCTTTTCAAGGGGGGTAAGGTCTGTAAGTCACAGAGTGTATCTTAGGTCACCCATCCAATTGTCTAAGCAGTGTTTAATGGCTGGCACGGAATCACATGGGAAGTGCATTCCAGAGCAAGAAGAAGAGCTGAAGAATTTATTTATTTAACATTTGTTTATCAGGAAAGTCCAACTTGGAATGAGCTAATTTTCAGTGGAGGTCCGGGGAGAAATGCTTCAGATGCATATCTTTGTAACATAGGAGGAAACTGGTGCACCTGGAGGAACCCCACACGAATGTAGGGAGGACATGCAGACTCCGCACAGAAGGCACTCTAGCTGAGAATCAAACCAGAGAACCTCTTGCTGTGAGGTGAAAATGCAAACCAGTGTACCACTGCACCATCCAATTGACAACAGGGGGGCGATAACTTCCTTGGTCTTAGATGAGATGCGGTTTGTGATTGTGACACGTAAAAGGATTTTCTGATTGCTGTTGCTACATCGTGATCAAAGGAAAGGGAGCCATTGACTCAGGTACACAAGTCCTTTATCGCAAATTCTCTAGAGAGTAGGGTGCCATTGATACAGTAGGTGGTAAAAATCTGTTGTTTTCTGAAGGAGATGACATTGCATTTCTTAGCATTTATTCTGAGCTCTTTTTTTGGTGTATCAGACATTAATGTGCATTTATTCCATTTGAAGTGTATTAGTACTATTAGTTGATTTAACTACTACAGCCAGATTATAATCATTAGTGAAGTTAGAAGGCCAGAGATCTGTGTTGTCACTGTTTAAATCAGAGAAAAAAATGTCAAAAAAGAGGTGCCCCAATATAGTTCCCTGGGGAATGCCACTGGTCACCGTTTCCCTAACTGAGGAGACATTATGAACCCTGAAAATGTGTGTTCTGTCCTCGAGCCAGTTTGCAATCCATCTTACCACACAGAGATCAGTTTTTAAGACCATTAGCTTATTAACAATCTCATAATGTGGTATGGCAAAGAAATGCATTATACTGCCCTTTGGGAAAGCATCCACCCAAGTGAATTACTTCAGCGATAAAACACCCCTGTCAAGCCAATAGTTAGGGATGTAGGAACATATGTAGACAGTAATCTGGCGTTCGACCAACACATATCCAAAAAGTAAAAAAAAAAATCATTCTTTGTTGGCCGGCTCATAAGCAAGGGTATATCATCCTGGTCCAAGGAAATAATAGTACCACTCTACTCAGCCCTTATCAGACAAATCATTGAGCACAATGCCCGTATCGCATCTCTCTAGCCAGGCACTTGCAACAGCTGGAATACCCTCAAAGGTTCCCGAGCAGGAGAATCCAGGGTATGAATATCCTGTCCTACACAGATCACCTTAAGGTCCTATCTTTGTACTCAGTTTCCTACAGGCTACTGAGGGGTGATCCATACGTATACATAAATAGTTATTGGATCCAGCTTTGATGGATCTTTTGTACATCCACAGGACAAGCAACATAAGAAACACTAGATCCAAGGACCTGAAATTTGTCTGCAACATAAATAGAACCTGCAGGATGGACTGATATGTGTCTTATAGGGTCCCTGCACTATGGAATGACCTCCCCATCTACATGAAGCAGACTTCATCCCTCACCCTGTTCAAAAGAAACCTTGATCATTGGATGTTAAATTGCGAATTCACTCTTCAGCCTGGCCTCCATCTCTTTGAAGGACAGAGGTTGACAGTAAGTAAATTAATTCTACAATAACACCCCCCGTAAGTAAATTAATTCCAAAATAACCCCCCCACACACACACGTAACCCTACCTCTGTAATAACATACCCTACCATAGAGGCGCCCAAGGAACTCTGGGACAAAACTTGGTTGGGTTACATGGCTAAGCTTGTAAAGACCCAGATGGTTGTTAGCCCCATACGAATCTGTGAATCTATGATGCCAAACACCTTTGCGGCATCCAAATAAGCAGCCTGAAAAGGGTGACTATTGCCCAATGCCTGTGTGACCTTTTAAAAGAAAAACACAAAATTTAGCAGGCTTAATCTGCCCTTATCAAATATAAATTATTGTGGTTCCAGCCTGATCAAGTTTTTAATATCCTGGTTTATAATGTCAGTGATGATGTATTCTATGGCTTTGCAGATAGCACTAGTATGGCTTATGGGTCTGTAGTTTCCTGTGTCATTTGTAGACCCACAGGTACGAAATAGCATGACCACTATAGTGTGCCATGAACATATCCTGTGGAAAGACTTAGGCTGAACAACTTAAGGAGGTCATCAGCAGCACCTGACACTATTAGGCCATGTGTATATTGTCAGGATCCACTGAAGATGTGTTTTTGGTCTTGGAGAGTGCTTTTAGGATGTGATCCTTGGGAATGGTAGGGGGAGGAAGTGACTCAAGGACGTTTGGAGTGAAGGACTGAGGATGATAATTTCAGCAGAGTAATTTGTAGCAATCATATATGCTAGCACCACAGTAATGTCTTTAGGATTTGACTGCAATAATAAATAAGTTCAGAGCAGTGATGTGAATTATTCCTTAGTTTTCTAACATAACAAAAGAAGTACTGATAACTATGCTTAGCTCCAGAAGCTAGCCTACTTTCATGAGATGCTTTGCTGGTCTTGGTAGCTGTCTTCACTTTCTATATGAGGAAGTTTACATTATCTTTGTGATGGGAGATTCTGGCTTTATAAAGTAAAATAAGCAGTTTCCTCCTTCTGTTGCATAATTTGTTAATGTTTACTGACTATTAAGTGTGGTTTGTTGTTGAATTTGCTGTTTTAGTTCTGGTGGGGACTGTTCTGTCAATCATCTAAATGAGCATAAATATGTCTGGCATAGGTAGTTGTATATCCTGAATCCACAGTGGGTTTGACATGGGTAAATTTTGAGATTTCATCATGCATTTGTAAAAGTTTGCTTTTCTGAAGTCTCTGAAGAGGTACATGTTGGTTACCAGATTTGGGAGGTCGGGTGGGGGGGGGGGCAGGATCTGTCACAGTAAAGGCAAGCAGGTTGTGGTCTTACCTTACTAATGTGGGACCAACCAGCAGCAGTGTACATGCTGGGACAGAGTTTGTGATAACTTGGTCAAGGATATTACCAGTTTGGGCTTTTGGAAAATATGATCCAGGGAGTTCTCATTAACCTAAATTAAGAAGCATTGTGCATAATCTGTGTTAGAAGTTTATGGAGAAGTAGTTGAAGTCATACAGGATTAGAGAACTATAATGAAATTTTCAAGGAATGCCATGAGTTTTTCAGGATCCTGTATAGCTGCAGAAGGGGAACATTAATGAGCTGTAAGCTGTAATTCTGAATCACCTAGTGTGAGCTGAAGTTTGATGAGCTCCCAAGGGGTGGGTCATGGGGTTTCACTCTCATCCCTGATGAACACTGAGACACCTCCATCATTAACGTTTTGAAGGCATGAGCGACACAGAATCCTGGTATGGATGGGTGCTTTCATTATACATGGACCTTGTACAGGCATGGACTTGTTCCAGATTCAAAAATGCCTCCAAATTGGACAGTTTAGACACTTGGAACTGAGAAGGGCCAACATGATGTTGTCCAAGTTGTGATTTGATTTGCTACTTAGGTTAGTATTTTCATTATTGAACTCTGCTTAAAAGGGCACAGTGGTTGGCAGCAAGGGCTTTGGCCAGAATGCAGAACCTCTAAAATGAGAGATGTAGACCATCCTTTGCAAAGCAAGTAGGATTATCAATCATTTCATCCTATGGGGATACATACAGGATCCCCCTAGCATGTTACCAGCTACTTAGCTGATTGTTGAATACAATTATTTTTTTCCTTGAATCTAGACATCATTCTAGGTGAGGGGAGGATACCACTCAAAACCAGAGTCTTATCCTTGCCTGACACATGTGTACCAAGTTCTGCATTTCTTTTAGTGGTCTTCATGACAGATCATTCACTGCAGCATGGACTAGTCATACTTATTAGAGGAAAGGTTCTTAAGTGCCTTTGACATGTCAGCAATCCTGGATCCCAAGAGACAGCTAACTGTAGCCATTAGCTTGCTCAGCCTGGTGACCACGCAGTCACTGTGCTTAACAATGGAAGAGTCTCTAGAAGGTGATGTATACTTACTAGACACTGGGAGTGTTATGTTGTTGATGGCATGTTGATGAAGGTGTGCATATAGGACAGGTATTGGAGGGTTTGTTGCCACCTACTCTAAGGAAGTCTAGAAGGCTTTATAATGTTGTCAGTATGAGGATGTTGTGTTTGTGTGGGTGGTGGTAAAATGGTGTGATGCCCACTGCATGAATGTAATTTCAAGAGAATTGCCTCCAATTAAACTATGTGTTTGCATCTCTCACAGCTAGAATCTGTTTGGGTAAGCAGTAGGAACTGTAACATTTTTGGTGCAATAAAATGTAAAGCAGTCCATGGAGGCAATCCTATGCTGAACTGTATAGCAAAGTATTTGTATTGGATATGTCAAACATACCTGACATTTTAACACAGAAACAATTATTTTCAATTAAATACCATTTTGGTAATGTTATTCTTATTTTAAATTAAATTACTGTGACTACTTCTTGACAAAGAGAGATGGACCACTGGTCTGGCTCATCTGTATGTTAAATAAATAAAAATAAACAAATGCAAGAAAAGATCATCAATGTAAATGATACCATAAAAAGCAAAACGATCCAATCCCGCACAGAGTCTTCCATGAGCTGTACACAATATTTTCACAGCTGTGTGTTCTGGAATTATGCTTCTAGTTTAATTTTATAATATGCAGCAACTATCCTTTGCCATGGAAGGGAAATGTCATGCTTCCAGTGCATCAAAAATATGATAAAACCTCTCCCTTAACCATATAGCTAAACAGAAATCTTGGATTCACTTCTATTTCTGAATACCCTATGAGGAACTGATTGGTTGCATACAGCCAACAAGTATTATTTATGTCTGATTTTCAATTGCGATAAAGATGGCTCTGAATCATTTTTATGAAAGATATTAGAAACAACAATCAATTTCTACTATTTATGAATTATACTAATGCATTTAATTACTTTATTAGTAGCCTCTGGAATTTGATGTTAAAATACAGTAAGTGCAGAGCTCTCATATCCCAAATCACAGACACATTTTAAAGTATGCACATAGACATCAGAGGTTGTTGCATTAACTGCAAATGAAATATTTGGTTTTATATTCCCTTTTGATTAAACATTTCCATGGGTGTTGCATTAATTGAAAATTACGATTTGGTTTTACATTACCTTTTGATGAAATATTTTCGGGATTGTTGCATTAACTGCAACAGTATTGTCGAAAAGGGTGATTTGGTCTTATATTCCCTTTAATCAAACATTTTAGGAGACCAGTTTCTAATTGTACAAGAGTATCCTAATGAATCAGACTTCATCTTTATTTGATGTAGAAGACTTTTTCTATTTGGGAAAATGGAGAAAGCGACAAGTGCCACTTATGGATGTTAAATATTGAAGCTGGTCAGTACAGTCTGCAGCAGTTAGTGGTGCTGCCTGACAATGCTTAATTCTACAGTTTAGCCCCTTTCTGGGGTGCATTCTGTGTGGATAACTCATATCCTTCCTGTGTTTATATGGGGCTTGATGGATGCGTTGGTCTTCTCCTATACCTCAAAACATACTATAGACCAACTGGTGATCATCTAAACTGTGTTTACATATGAGTGTTGTGTGACTGAATGTGTGTGTGTGTGTGTGTGTGTGTGTGTGTGTGTGTGTGTGTGTGTATGTATACACTCGCACATACTCTTACATATCTGTGCATCTTGCGATGGACTGGCAGCTCATCCAGAAAAAGATCTCTGGCTTATTCCTGTTGAGTGCCACCATAGACTCTAACCCACTGTAAACCTACATAAGCTAAGGCAGGTATTGGAAAAGGAAGGAATGAATGAATACTGAAGTTGTTAATCTATTCAGTTATTTGGACCTAACAGCTGACTCACAGTCTCCATGGAGAGAACAAAGATTATATTAAAAATCATATGTCAGACCTGCAGCACATTAAAACCACTGTAGTCCGTCATGAAACTTAACTCCTGCTAATGCAATAACATTTAGTTATCCAGCAAACAGAAATGACTAAACAATGAATCATTACAATGGTTCACTCCAACACCCTGCAGGATATCCAGCTTTGGTTAGCTAAAATGGAAAGCAGAACATATGACTTAGAAAATGGGGCATGCATGGGAGAATAATCCAAGAATTACTGGATTAGCAAAACAGATTTAAGGGGAGACCCAATTACATTTATAAGGAAAGGAAAGGATTGCAGCATTTCTTGTATAGTACACATCCATTTGTTATAGAGATGGCTCATAAAATGAATCATAGAAGTACTAACCTCACTTCTCCTAGACATTTTGCATTGTACTGCATGGACTATAATGACAAAGTAAATATTTCTGAGGAAAGCATGTGAACTGGGGATCGCAAGTGATTGCGATGAGTAAAGTTTAAATTGCACCTGATTATAATAACTTTGTATTTCCAAAGAGAAAGACTTTTGTGCTTGTGATGATAGGAGGTACTGCCAGCCATGCCAGGGAGAAGTACGGCAGTGGATGCAGACTTGTGCCAACACAGCTAGCTGGAACTGTGTAAATAATTGTATGTCATTTGTATATTAAGCTGATTTGTACAATTGCTTGTGATGAAAATGTATTTGTGAGCTCTGCTTTTGTTAATTGTGCTAAAATGTATCGAGTGCACCCTGATGAAATGAAGAGAAATGTGCATGTGTTATGGCATTTGAATTAAATGTTTATGTTTTAATAGAGGACACTGGCACAACAATGGCTAACCAGCTGACTTAAGAAAAATAAGGGAAATGTAGATGAACAGTTAAATCACTGAGTGGCACACCACAGTGTTGAGTAGGATTAGAGACGCTAGGTCTGGGAGCAGCCATTATCTGTTAGCATTTGTAAAAAAGTTTTTTTTTAAAATGTCTCTGGCTCCTAGGCTTTGACATAAAAGCTCTAAATGTGTATTGTAGAAGTCTGCTAAAGTCCTGTGTCAAACTTCAAAAGAAGATATTGTGGGAACCTAGAGTTAGGTGACCAGATGAGGTCATTCTGCAAGTCATCTTGGATATTATATTTTACAGGGAGTAATCTCAGAATACAGAGCATTCTGTTTGGGGCCTGACCAGAAAGACTGCTCATGTATTTCATCTTGTCTTGCCCAAATAAGTTATTAGAGAACAGTGTAAGTCTCTTACATTCAGTCAGGAATATAGTGAAGCTTAGTTTTTCTTTATTTGCATGAGTCTAGCCATCAGTGTTGTTTTCAATATTTTCTGTGATTTGAACTTTGTGGTTTACTGTGAATATATATTAAGTATATTCATGTTCTGTTATTATTTATTATTAAATATATTTAAAACTGTTATCATGGCTGGTTCTTTTAGCGAGCATCTAGCCTTTGAGAGTACTTATATTTATTTAGTGACACTGTGCGAGCCACTCCAGAAGGCCTAGCCATCTTGGTGAACTACTGCCATTTGTATTAGTATCAATATTTCACAGTATAATTGGATATACTTTTAAGGGACTTATAGTAACTGACTGGAGGCAGTGATAACTAACGTATAGTCTGAGCAAATTTGGTAGAGTGGGTAATCTGTGCCAGCCTTTTCCATGGGTGTGTGTGTGTGTGTGTGTGTGTGTGTGTGTGTGTGTGTGTGTGTGTGTGTGTGTGTGTGTGTGCATGTGTGCGTGTGTGTGTAAAAAATTAAATCTTAAAGAGCGTGTGTGTCAGCTACTTGGGGCAGGGACATGAAGCACTGGGCTTTCAGAAAGGAGGTCTTGGCTTGGACACTCGGCTGAGGACCTAACCCTACAGCTGTATCAGTGGGGAGTCTTACTGGGGATCTGGAGGGAGACTGATATAGAGCATCCAGACACTGGGATGAGTGTGTTCCCTGTGTGCTCTTAAGGGAAATTGTACTTGATACAGAGAGGTCTTCATTTGGAAATACTGAGTGTATCCATTTGTATTCCAAGTGTACATCCCTCTCCAGTGTCACTGGTGAAGATTTAGGGTCCTTAACTACTGGCCAGCATAGGGATGACACATAGTGGATCTCATCACATATTGGCTGCAGTGGTGAGCGTCACATATTAATTGATTGACAATGGTGGGGTTATCACATGCTCACATATTATTGGGCGGTGGTATGGATATTGAATTCCTGTAACCTGTAAGCAGTGGTCACTAAAGAAGGTGATTGTACTATCAAGCAGCCACAAAGTAGACTTTCAGAGTTTCATATCACAATAATTTTATTAATTTACTTTTTGTTAGCTTAGTTAGTCAAGGAGAGTGGGCAAGGATATCAGCAGAGGATTATGGCAAGCTGACAAGGTACCAGTCAGCTGAGATGTCCCAAGCCAAAGGACTGGTGCGTGCCAACCTGACTAAAGGGGAAATGACTGTAGCCTTAATCACAGCTGCATCACAGACCAGCAACCAGGAAGAAAACCAGACTGGTATTGGGGATATACAGCTCCCAGAAACAGGACAGTTCAACTTTTCCTCAGAGAACTTAAAAATCCATCTGGAGTTAAAGAGACTTGAACTGGAGGCCAAACGTTTGGAACTAGAATCAGCAGAGAGACTGCAGCACTTGGAAGTTGAAGAAAATAAGAGGCAGAGGCAACATCAAAGGGAAATCCTGACTCTTTGCCAGGGTCATGGAGGTAATGGGAAAGGGAGTGACCATACCCCAGAAGCAATAAAGGTCAGTAAACTTCTCCCTCAGTACCAAGAAGATGATCATTTTGATAGTTTTATTCATCTATCTGAAAGAGTATGAAAACAGTATAATGTTGACAGAGGGTTCTGGGTACAGTTCCTCATCTCCTTACTCTATGTAAAGCTGTAAATGTTGTTTCTAAGTTGTCTAATACTGATTGTTTAGATTATGTTCAAGTTAAGCACTGTTTTTACACTGTTTTGAGATAACACCTGAAGCCTACAGAAAAAAGTTTGGTGAGCATAGATGGAAGGCAGATGAAAGTGCATGTGATTATATATTGCTGAACTAAGCACTTATTTTAATAGGTGGGTGAGTGGGTGCCAGGCCAACACTTTTGCAAAGCTGGCAGACCTTTCGGTGAGGGAACAAGCCCTTATAACTTTGCCTGAGGACATGAGAATCTGGCTGGCAGACAGGGAATGCAATTTTGCAGATGAGTTGGGGAAAAAGGGAGACCTATACCTAGCAAGCAGGTCATCACTGCACAGGAAAGGGATACCCAGCGCTGCACATAGATTTAAGGCAACCCATGCTGGGCAGTCTAAACTGCCCCAACAAAGTCTGCCAGTAAGAGGGGGAACCCACTAGTTCAGGTACATGGCCAGGATCAAGGGTTGAAAGTTTAAATGTAACCAATGGGGCCATGTAGCATATAGATGTCCACAGAGCCAAGGTGGGGAATAAAAGTTGGGGGAGCCAGCAAGTGGAAATAACAGAATGCCAGTGATCAGTTATCTGAAGACAACAGGGGTACCAAATTACCAGTAGCGTTTATACTGATATTGGTGGATGGGAAACAGGGCACTGCCAAGAGAGAGACACAGCCTCTGACATAACCATTGTGAAGCCTGCAGTGGTTAAAGAGGAGCAGTACTTGCTTGCAGAGTCCACTCCAGTCAGAGCTTTAGGAGGATCCCATTCCAAATGCCTTTGGCCAGGGAGGGTGGAAAAGGAAGCAAGCAAGCAGGTGTGTAGATGTCTTGATAGGGAATGATTTTGATAATACAGTACCTTGTGTGCATGCAGTGACATGCAGTCAGGCTTGGAGAAAGGCATGTGGGTCTGGTAACCTGAGGAGGACCCAGACAGACTGCACACCTGAAGCCAGGACTGGTGATGTGGCTACTTCAATGAGGGAGCTTCCCTGTGGCAGTGAGACTGAAGGTGAATCATAGCTGCTGGTGGGTACTGATGTTCCCTGGGAAACAGTGACTGTAAGGGCAGAGGTGAGTAGTAGTACCCAGGCTGACAGTGAGGCACTGTTGTCAGAAGAGACCAGACTTCATGTGGAAGGGGAGCTGGGAAGGGTTACAAAGAGAGAGTTGAGACAGGCTCAGCTCTCATACCCAACACTGAGAGGCATGAGGGAGGTAGCTAGGAAGGCACCTGATTCTCAAGGAAAAGGAGAATCTGTATACTGGAACAAAGGGGTCTTGTATAGAGAGCAGACCCCTGAGGGAGGGCAAGAAGGTAAGGAAATACAGCAGTTGATAGTGCCCAGAGCCTACCATCTCTCACTTCTAGCCATAGCCCATGACATTCCCTTTGCAGGTCATATGGGTATAAAGCATACCAAGAGATGTATTATGCAGAACTTTTATTGGCCTGGGATTGCCAGGGATGTAACAAGGTACTGGAGGACCTGTGAGCAGTGCCAAAAAGTAGGCAACGCAGGAGACAAGGTCAAAGCTCCTTTGATGCCTTTGCCTGTGATTGAGGAGTCATTTCAGAGGGTAGCTGTGGATATTGTGGGACCTCTGAGTACCCCAAGTTCCACAAGGAAGAGGTATATCCCTGTGGTAGTAGATTATGCTACTAGATATCCTAAGGAGGTGGCTCTGACCTTCACTGAGGCAGAGAAGGTGGCAAATGCTTTGCTACAGATTTTCAGCAGGGTACGTTTCCCAAAAACATACTGACTGACAGAGGTGCCAGTTTCATTTCAGACCTGCTGGCTTGTGAGGTGAAGCACCTAAAGACTCCCCCACCTTCCCCAGATGAATAGTCTGGTTGAGAGGTTAAACTCTGCACTAAAGACCATGCTACAGGCATTTGCAGACCAGTTTAAGAGGGAGTGGGAGAAATATTTGCCCTATCTGCTGTTTGCATACAGAGAGGTGCCCTTTGAGTTGCTGTATGGACATAGGGTGAGGGGACCTCTATATTTGATTCATGATGAGTGGGAGAGTGCGTGTGAGTGTGAATCCCACAAGTAGTCTGTTGTGGCATATGCCCTAATCTCAGGACAAGGCTTAGGGAACTCATGGGCTTGGCCCATGAGAACCTGGCAGGAGCCCAACAGCAGAAAAGGCCTGCTGTGACAGGAATGCGCAAGCCAGAGAGTATGCCATGGGGCAGCAGGTGATGGTTTTCATTCCGGTCATACCCAATAAACTGCATGCAGCTTGGGAGGGACCATTCAAGGTGGTAAGGAAGGTCAGTGATGTTAACTACATGGTAGAACTGCTAGGCAGGAGGCAAGGAGACAAACTGCACCATGTTAACATGATGACGCCTTACCATGATAGGGAGGTCCTTGTGCTGAGTTGCTGAGTATTTGCAGAAGAAGGCAGCAGGAGTCGAGGGGGTTCTATGGCTAAAGGGAGCCAACCAACAAAATCCCAAGTTATTATGGTGGAGCTTCGGATTGCAGGCATATGACATGACAGTACAACACCATAGTGGGGTAAGCAAAATACCAACGCAGATGGGTTGTCAAGACAGAGAATAGGGTAACATATTCCCAGATAGGCTTATTTCTCTCAAGCCACGTTTCTCAATGGTCACTTGAAAAATTAGCTTGAGTCTTCAAAGGGGGGGGGGTGTGATGATAGGAGGTACTGCCAGCCATGCCAGGGAGAAGTAGGGCAGTGGATGTAAGACTTGTACCAGCACAGCCAACTGGAATTTTTTAATGATTGTATGTCATTTGTATATCAAGCTGATTTGTACAGATGCTTGTGCTGAAAATGTATTTGTGAGCTCTGCTTGTGCTAATTGGGCTAAACTGTATCAACAGTGCACCTTTCTGAAATTAAGAGAAATGTGCATGTATTTTGGTATCTGAATTAAATGATTATGTTTTAATAGAAGACACTGGCACAGCAATGGTTAACCAGCTGGCTTATTTTAAGAAAAATTGGGGAAATGTAAATGAGCAGTTAAATCATTGATGGCATCCCACAGTGCTGAGTAGGAATGGAGATGCTAGGTCTGGGAGCAGCCATTATCTGTTAGCATTTGTAAAGAAAGGGGGAAATGTAAATGTTTCTGGCTCCTAGGCATTGCCATAAAATGTCCAAATGTGTGCTGTAGCAGTCTGCTAAAGTCCTTTCACAAGCTTCAAAAGGAGATATTGTGGGAACCTAGAGTCATGTGACCAGATGAGTTCATTCTGCAAGTCATCTTGGATATTATATTTTGCAGTGAGTAATCTCAGAATACAGAGTATTCTGGTTGGGGCCTGACTAAAGAGACTGCTCACATATTTCATCTTACCTTGCCCAAGTAAGTTATTAGGGAACAGTTTATTCCCTTAGATTCAGTCAGGAATATGATGCAGCTTAGTTTAGAGATTGCCTTTCTTTATTTTTACGTTCATAGATTAGTACAAGGCTAACTGCCCTTGTGGGCCATTTTAAGCCTAGCCAATTACCCCATGTAAGCATCAAACCCTGCACCTTGTGTCTGTAAGGTAAACACCTTAGCCATTATAACAACCTCCCACCCAAAGTATCATAGGTAAATACCAGGCTAACTGCCTTGAAGAGCCATTTTAAGCCTAGCCAATTACCCAATGTCAGAATCAGACTTTGTGCCTTGCATTTATGAGGTGAAAACCTTAACTATTATGACAAACCCGACTTCCCAGTAAACACTCTGACTGTGCAAGATTATAGTGCCTTTCACATGTTCTTAGGTGAATACTAAGCTAACTCCCCTTGTGAACCATTTTAAGCCTAGCTAATTTCCCTTAAATGTGAGAAGCAAACCCTGTACCTTATGTTTGTAAGGTAAATGCCTTAACCATTATGCCATCTCCCAACCCTGATTTGTATGAGTTTGTCCATGAATGTTGTTTTCAGTATTTTCTGTGATTTGAAATCTGTGGTTTACTGTGAATATATTGTCAGTATTTTCATGTTCTTTTATTATTTATTATTAAATATATTTAAAACTTTTATCGTGGCTGGTTCTTGCAGAGAGTATCTAACCTTTGAGAGTACTTATATTTAAGGTAACACTGTGTGGGCCACTCCAGAAGACCTAGCCATCTTGGTGAACTACTACTATTTCTATTAGTATTAATATTACACACTATAATTAGATACACTTTTAAGAGCCTTATAGCAACTGACTGGTGGCAGTGATAACTACCTTATAGTCTGTACAAAGTTGGTAGAGAGGGTAATCTGTGCCAGCCTTTCCCAGGTGTGTGTGTGTGTGTGTGTGTGTGTGTGTGTGTGAGGACTTGGATTGGATACTTGGCTGAGGACCTAAGCCTACAGCTGTACCAGTGGGGGGGTCCTATTGGGGACCTTGAGGGAGGCAGATATAGAAGCATCCAGACCCCAGGCTGAGTGTGTTCTCTGCGTGCTCTTAAGGGAAACTGTACTTGATGCAGAGAGGTCTACATCTGGAAATATTGAGTGTATCCATTTGTATTCCAAGTGCACGTCCCTTGCCAATGTCAATGGTGAAGATTCAGGTTCCTTGATTACTGGTCCACCATGGGCACGACACATAGAGGTGCCCATCACATATTGGCAGCAGTGGTGGGTGTCACAGTGCTTTTTGTAAAGGTATAGAGAAAACTGAAACAAGAACTGCTTCATATTCTGAGTTCCACATCTAGTAGATCTGTCCCACTCAGTACATTAACTTCATCTGAAGGAGATACAGAAATGAAATTTACTACACTTCATAGCTATCAACCCAGATTAAGGACAACTTAATGCATCACCAAACAAGAACACTTGTGGAGGAAATGAGGCAACAAAGTCTTCTTTTCCAAGTATTTAATAATCCACAGCAACACAGCAACACTGCAACCCCAGGAACAAGCCAAGAAACTAGACTCATCCATTACATATGTAAATTTAAAAAAATTAGTAGAGTTACTTATGTATTCATAAAAGGCAAAAAATTCCATCTCAGTCCCAATTCACAGAAAACACATATCATCAAGAAAGCGTTTGTATAGCTTCCAACAATTCTTATAAGGGGAATTCAATATATACTTATTTTCCCAAGCTGAAAGGATAATGTTGGTATAAATAGGGGCACATCTTGCCCCCATTGCTACCCCTTTCGTTTGCTTTAAAAATTCCCCTTCGTAATGCAAATAATTGTTACTTAAAACTAATTCCATGAGTGTCAAAATCAGGTAAAAATCATTATTACTAAATTTTCCAAAATTAATCAAAGCTTCCTCAAACCACTGCAATCCTTCCTTATGGGGGATGGAAGAAAAAAGGTCAACTATGTCCATCGTTATAAAAATGATATCCTTATCAAAAACGTCCTTCTTAAGGTTTTGTAATAGAGCCCAAGAGTCCTTCACTATACCAGCCCCTTCTTTTACTACATCTTTTAATTTTTCATCAAGCCATTTAGCTAAAGGTGCCGTGACAGAGCCTTCAGATGCCACTATTGGTCTCATTGGTGGGTTATCAACATTTTTGTGCACCTTAGGCACCCCAAAAATGGTGGGTACTCTAGGTTTAACCACATTTAAATATTTAAACATATTTAAATCAATTGAACCCTCCAGCACCAAATCATTTAAGGCCAACCAAATTTTCTTATTTCCAATATTGATTTAATTTATTGATGCTCTTTCATATCTATCCTCATTTTCCAGAACTTCCATCATTTTAGTTTCATAAAAAACCTGGTCCATAATCACTGTCCCGCCACCCTTATCAGGTTTTGTTACCCTAATATCAGGGTCATTTGATAGGGTATACAACAAATCAGATTCATCTTCAGACAAATTAGGGGCTATCCAATTCTTCGAGATTTCATTCCTAATTTTCTTTTCCATCATCACTTCAAAATTTTTTAATTGTGGGTTCAAAGGGGGTTAAAAGTACTTTTTCTCCTCAGGACTTCTGAAATAGTACCACACGTTTTTTCACCTTGGAAAATAAGATCCAGATTTTTCTTCCTAAGGAAGAGTTTTAAGTCTATAATTACTTTCCTTAAATCCGCTTTCCTATTTGGGACAAATTTCAACCCTTTTGTAAATAGATTAAAATAAGTTTCATTGATATCTAGGCCACTATAATTGTAAATACTATACTCATTGTTTATCCAAACGTGGCCTTCCTTTGTAATTTCATTGATAGGGATTGCCAAATTCGTACCATTTAATGAATTTCCTACTAATTCCTGTTCCTGTTGTCCGACAGCCCCTGCCCCCCATAATAGTAGTTTTTTTGAAAATTCTTTTGGTAATTTCTCTGATAATTATTCCTAATTCTTTCTGACCTTCTCAGAGGGGGATATTCTTGGTAACTGTCCCTATTTCCTCCATTTACCAAGTCCCCACTACCCGGGTGTCCCAATTCTTCATTCTGATAGCTTCCTTCATAATTCTGAAAATAAGGACTTCTAGGTTTTGGGTATTGGGACTTATCTTTATATTCCTTCACATCCCTTTCCAGTTTCCTACATTTTCTTTCAAAAATACTGTTAATACTCTTCTCAATACTTTGTAATGTTTCAAAGTATTTATTTTTACTTTCTCCCACAGAAAAAAGTAAATCATTCGTAATTAGAGTATTCACTTCTTCAATCTTTCTATTTAAACCAACCATCTCCCTATCATTTTCCTTAATAATTGCTTTCAAAATAGCAAAACCACAATTATCAAAGATATCCAGTAATTCAAAATGAAACTCACTTCCTGATTTAACCTTGTTGGGGTATTTGCATACCCTTAGCCCTTTAGGCACTCTTTTTAATTTCAAACATTCATTTAAGTATACATTCTCAAGCTCTAAATTCTTTAACTTAAAAAGTAACTCATCCAATAATTTAATATTGTTTTCATAAGTTAAATTCACATCATTCGTATTCAGTTTTGGCACACTGTTACCATTAAAACAATATTTATAATTTAAAACACTTAAAAAGTCCGTTTGGTACTTTTTACTAGTAAGTGGTCGTTCATTGGTAAAATTACCTGCAGTATGACCACCAGCTAATGCTTTCTTAAAGTCCTTTACTGCTGTCCTTGGATTTTTTGGTCTCACACTCGTATTTCCTTCGTTCACTTCACTCACCTGTAGGATAAACACATCATCCTTTTCAGATGCAAAAATAGAAGGTATGTCCAAGTCACTCTTCTTTCGTTTACTGGCGTTAGCATGGTTAATTGTACCTGTTCCAGATTCTCCTCGCCTACAGCCATACGTATTACTATCTCTCTCACTCAACGCTAAAGCTTCCTGGTTGCCTGGAATCCCTGAACCATTCATTAGTAGTGCAGGACTTCCTCCGGTCAACAGCTCGATAAGCTGTGTTAATTGGTCAGACAGTTTATCAATCTTGTCAGCCCTGCTGGTATGAACCGCCCCTTCATTCAGAGACAAAGTGCCCTCCTCCTGCTCCATAACTAAGCCAACGAACCAAACAAATGGAGGCAAGTGCGAAAAAACAAAACCTCACCAAACAAGAACACTTGTGGAGGAAATGAGGCAACAAAGTCTTCTTTTCCAAGTATTTAATAATCCACAGCAACACAGCAACACTGCAACCCCAGGAACAAGCCAAGAAACTAGACTCATCCATTACATATGTAAATTTCAAAAAATTAGTAGAGTTACTTATGTATTCATAAGAGGCAAAAAATTCCATCTCAGTCCCAACCCACAGAAAACACATATCATCAAGAAAGCGTTTGTATAGCTTCCAACAATTCTTGAAAGGGGAATTCAATATATACTTATTTTCCCAAGCTGAAAGGATAATGTTGGTATAAATAGGGGCATATCTTGCCCCCATTGCTACCCCTTTCGTTTGCTTAAAAAATTCCCCTTCGTAATGCAAATAATTGTTACTTAAAACTAATTCCATTTGTGTCAAAATCAGGTAAAAATCATTATTACTAAATTTTCCAAAATTAATCAAAGCTTCCTCAAACCACTGCAATCCTTCCTTATGGGGGATGGAAGAAAAAAGGTCAACTATGTCCATCATTATAAAAATCTCTTGGGATCTATTACAAAACCTTAAGAAGGACGTTTTTGATAAGGATATCATTTTTATAACGATGGACATAGTTGACATTTTTTCTTCCATCCCCCATAAGGAAGGATTGCAGTGGTTTGAGGAAGCTTTGATTAATTTTGGAAAATTTAGTAATAATGATTTTTACCTGATTTTGACACTCATGGAATTAGTTTTAAGTAACAATTATTTGCATTACGAAGGGGAATTTTTTAAGCAAACGAAAGGGGTAGCAATGGGGGCAAGATGTGCCCCTATTTATACCAACATTATCCTTTCAGCTTGGGAAAATAAGTATATATTGAATTCCCCTTACAAGAATTGTTGGAAGCTATACAAACGCTTCCTTGATGATATGTGTTTTCTGTGGGTTGGGACTGAGATGGAATTTTTTGCCTTTTATGAATACATAAGTAACTCTACTAATTTTTTGAAATTTACATATGTAATGGATGAGTCTAGTTTCTTGGCTTGTTCCTGGGGTTGCAGTGTTGTTGTGTTGCTGTGGATTATTAAATACTTGGAAAAGAAGACTTTGTTGCCTCATTTCCTCCACAAGTGTTCTTGTTTGGTGAGGTTTTGTTTTTTCGCACTTGCCTCCATTTGTTTGGTTTGACAACTTAATGCATCTATTTCAAACTGAACTCTGTGCACCAGACCTTTAAAGTGTAATTCACAACTCTGTCTTCCTCAAAACAAGTCCCACTACTAAATGGTGGGGAGTTTATTTCTTCCTTTCCGTGGCTGGAGTGAATAAATCTGCTTGGTTCATATGGCGTTATATGTTGCTGTTGTTGTTGCTGTTGTTATTTGAGATGAATGATTGACAAGTGGTTTTCTGTCTTATGATCCATCACGCCTGAGACAGTTAAGTTTCATTTCATTCCTCAGCTGTCTATGTCATTGATTTGTTATCTGTCAAAAATAAACAAGTCTTGATACAACTTTAACTGGTTCTACTATGTTTAAGGAACAGTTAGCATCTTCTGGCTATTTGCATGTGCTTGCTTATTATAAGGTTAAAGAAAATGAACTTCAAACTGTGGGTGGGAATACCTTGAGAGTGAATTCAACATGACACTTACAATTTTTCTTCTAGCTAATAATTAATGTTTCCGTTCACAATACTGTTTATTCTTCTTATTCTTCATTGTAACAGGAAATAATTTGTATATTATTATAAGTTGATATTAGACAGAATCTTTATTCTTCTAGTGTAGGTGACCCATGCTGTATCTTAAGAATACTGAATATTTAGATTAATGCAGGTTTAACAGAATTCTTTTTCTTTCATTTTATTTTTCAAATGACAGGTTTTCCACATTTCATCTTTTCCTTGTCACTTTGCATAATCTTTTGAACTACAATATCAAAAGCAATGAATTAAATATTTGTGAATTATTACACTACATATGCTATATTTAAGTATAGCATTGCCACCTACATCTTCCCATTATGGCATACAAAAGTTCAGCTGTTTAAGTTTTTAATATCTATCTTAACTTCCCTTCATAAAAACATCATGTCTCTGACACATGGCAATGTGAAGGGTATCATGTGTCATAAATGCCAAATGTTCAGATTTTATTTTAGTAACAGGATACATATAACTGTTTCCTTATATTATATTGTAGCACACCACAGAACCCTTTGAAGTTCCTTCTTTCTACTTAAGATATAAGCAAGTGTTTTAAATTGAATTATTAGTCACAAACTTTAAAGAACTTTCTAAACAGGATTTTAAAATTAAAACATACCTGTCATTTAAAAGTTATCCAAATGCACAGTGTCATGTGAATTATTTTTCAGTACTCAGCCAACTATTAACCATGTTATTTTTTTGTTTGGAAACAGTTACATGTGGAATTCATCTTACAAATGATACTCAGGGAGTAAATTATTTTATTATTGTTCAGGAGCAAAACGTGTGCTGTGATATGATTGAATGCATCCCTGTAATGTGCTACTGGAAGTCATAGAAGGTACGTAAGGTGAGGAGATGTAACAGCCTCCAGGTTATCTAGTAAATGTCATCTTTTGTGAATAAGCAATACAGTTAAGCTATTGCAAAGGAAACTTACAAATGTGAATGGTGTTAAAAGCTACTGGATTCTGGTTGGTTTATTTGATTTTGGCATCATTTTGGCAGATTCTGAATTTCAAATGAGTATGTAGCAATGTATTAGTCAGACAGAATCTAATAACTTATAATACAATGTATACAGTCTTCTGTTGCTATAACTTTAATGATACAATGACTAGCAATTAATATTAAAAAATGAGCACACTGATTGGCCAGCCCAATCAGCATGCCCGTTTAAATCAGAGAGACTATACCAGCGGGAAAAGGTCCGCTTGCCTGGCCTTTTTCTTGTTAGCATTTCTCATGATTTTTTTTACTTTTCTTTTTTTTTTTTTTTTTTAATAAAAAAAACCAGGAGCAAATGAGGGAGATGGCACAGACAAAAATAAAAGGATAATCAGGTGAGTGCTGCAAAATTAAAGAAACGTACCTGATTATCCTTTTATTTTGTCTGTCCCAGATCTCCCGAAAGTAAAACTTCTCCTGATTTCTTTTTTTTACTTTTTTTTTTATTTTGAATTAAAAAAAAAAAAAAAAAAAAGCAAAGGAGATCTTCCTTTCTCTGTTGCTCCTTCTGCACAGCTCTGATGTACTGTATAAGCCTGGAAACACAAGTCCATACACCTGAGCAGTACATCAGGAAAAAGCCCCAGGATAGCAGAAAACCACAGAAGGGCAGCAAGGAGGCATTATACAAAGACATTATTGGAGAAAAGTAAGTATTTTTTTGTTAAATAATGTCATTGTATAATAGCAATAACTCACATCTGGGTGTGGGCAATGTTGGATTTACCCACGGTTGTTTTTGTCTGGCCACAAGGGTGAATGTAGCATTACCCACACCCAGACGTGGGTTATTGCTTAATTATACTGCTTGTCCTTTACAGAAAACAGACATTTTCCATATTACTGTATGTTGTTGCAAGGTAAAAATTTCTTCTTATTGTTGATGTCTCCGGCATCAGTTTTTAATTCATGGATTCAAAGATATTCCAAGGTCATTGAGTCTTATGACCATTCACTCTTGGTGAACAGGTGGTGTGTTTTTGTAACTATTTAAGTTACCTTTTTGTATGCTTGAGTAGATTCTGATGAAGTCTTTAGCTATAAGTTGATGAAAGTGCTTAATCTACTGGTGAATAAAAGGAAGAACTTTATTTTGGTGTGGACCTGCTGTGTACACTTGGACTGTTTCATTTTTATCTAGTTTAAGGGGTGTATTTGCATAGACATGTTTCACACTATTAACTAAGCTACAAATTATATTGTCAGGTCTCAGGGAGGAAGTATTTTTGATCTTTGTTAGTTGTTGTTGTTGTGTCTTTCGTCTTTTCCCGGTTAGGGGTCGCCACAGCGGAACTCCGGTCCGCTAATGATTGCCAGTAGATTTTTACGTGCCGAGTTGCCAGCCCTGATGCACAACCTTCAATGAAGGTATGCCCATTCATGCACATCTCCACGCAGAAGACGCTTTAGCTGAGAATCGAACAGGACAATGTCTTACTGTAAGGCGACAACGCTACCGCAGCACCACCGCCTTTTTGTAAATGATCTTTGAAATGACTGGGGAGAATTAATTCAGATATTTTGGGACTTTGTATAGAAGTCTTACAGGTGATGTTGTCACTAAATTTAACTGGACTAAACTTGTTATAGTATTGTTGCAATGTCTACCAGCAGTTTTAGCACAACCATACTTTAACGTGGATACTATTTCATTATTGTCTTACTGTAAAAAGACTTAACCATCTACTACAAAGCAATTACATCTGTGTTCTTCCAAAGCCTTAGTGCTTTTTAAACACTGCTGTCTTCACATTCCATCTGACAAAAATAAGTAAGATTTTCCTACTGTGGCTTTTAAAAGTTTACCATCCATATTAACTTTTTTGTCCAACAAGTTACTTACATATTAAGCTGCTATCAAGAACAACATTTTCGGTACTGAAGTGAATGAGTTCTTAAAGACTTCTGAAGCTAAAACCCAAAGAAAGAGCACTGACTTTGGACCATATTGCATCTTATTATCTGCAAACACAAGTGGTGACCAGGCCCATGTTGTTAAAAACGTACATAAAACACATCAGTAGGTATCATGCAAAATGCTTTTGTAAACAAATGAATTGAGCAAATCTGATTTTCATTAAATATCAGTATAAATGCACTAAACGTTAGTGATGAAATTAGCAGCTTTTCATAATTTCTAAAACAAAACCTGAACTTCTGGAATTTGGTATATTTGATACAACAAAGTTCATTGCCATTTATTTAACATCTATTAGCTTTCATATCTGAAAGACACAGCAGAAGTTCGGGGTTGGGGGAGATAGCCCAAGAACATCAGTATGCCATAAAACAGAAGAAGTGTGGAAATAAGTTATTTAAATATATAAAGAGAAATGAGACTTGGAAACTGTGCCTAGATGCATCAAAGAAAAAGGAGTGTGTTATTTTGTCATTACTTCAAAAAACATACCCCTGGATTCTCAAAAGCTTGCACGGAGTGCAAGATCTGTGCAGGAGCTCAAGCAGGCAATATGTCTGCTAAGTGATCCAAGAACAGTCTGTAGGGGTGTGCACAAGAGCTCCTGTACTAACCTTGCACGGATGAAGCCCTTGTATACAAATCACCCCATTTGCAAGAGAAATTCATGCAAATGAGGTGATTTTGTGATCCAGGAAGCTTGTGACCATCCGTGCAGGACTAGTGCAATCAGCGGAAATGTACTCGGTTAGTAACCGAGTATATGTCTGCAATATCCAAAATGGAGCTGTGACAGCTCCAAATAAAGGCTACATATCATGTAGTAAGCATGCCAATGGCCAAGTATAAGGCCATTGGCATTGCAAACAGTTTAAAAAATAAAAAAAAAAAATCAAGTTAAATTTTTCTTTAGCCGATCTTGACTGTTTAAGCATAGGGCAGCAGCGTGCAACAGGATCGAGGGGAAAATAATAAAATAAACCCAAAAGAAGCATTCTAACTAAAATCAGTATTCTGCCATGCAGGTCAATGGCAGGCAGAAGACAACCTGGCCAGTGAGTAGTGGTTGCTAAGGGGGGAGGGTCAGTGTGACACATGTAACTATGCATTAGCAGGCAAGCCTATGCAAATGAGGAGAACGATAGTGAATCCCAGTTTTCCCCAGCATGTGAGTCAGGTCCCAACAGTGTAAGAGTAGGGATAGCTTGGTGCAAGCCTAGGAGGTAAGTGCCATCATGGGTGTGTGTGTCAGGCATACTGTAAGCGGATTGGAGCCCTGTGGCTCGGGTTTGCTCCTAACTTAGCACAGCTAAGCTAGGGGGTGTGTCTAAACTTGCTTAGCAGTCATTACAAAGCCTGAGCGGGTGTGCACGCCACGCACCGGGTTTTACAGGAGGAAAAGAGAAGTTAAACAGGAAATAGTAGCACTGTGCACATTTGAGCACTGTGTTTGCATGGTGCACCCTGGGCTTAAACAGGAAGGCAATGGGAAGGGAAAACAGCAGTAGGAAGGTAATCAAGGAGAACTAGCTTAGCTGGCAGGTGAAATGTATCAGAATCAGCCAATTACACAGGCAGCAGACCAGCCCAGCCCAGTACACAGTTATAAACTAAGCAAACACCTTTCCCTCTGTTTTTTTTCCTACATTCTACACCACCAGTGTAAACAAGCGGGAAACCTTTAACACTCACAACAGCAAAATGTTAGGGGCTGCAATAGCTATCATACAACTTGTGGAAGAGGCTGAGAGTGATGAGGATGTGACTGCTGCTGAGCAACCCACAGTGAGGAGACATGGAAGAGTGTACAGAACCAGGGTAATCCACCAAGGGGTACATGAGCTGGAGATAGTGGAGGATTATAGGGTGGACAGGGACCTCCTACAGCAAATTGTTGAGCTGTGCCAGCTATGCCTGACACATAGAACTAACAGAGGGGAACCCATCCCAGTGGATACCAAGGTATGTGTAGGCCTAAGAATACTAGCTACAGGTACCTTGCAAAGGCCAACTGGGGATACGATGGGGATTTCACAGGCATCAGCATCCTGGATACTCCACCAGTTCCTGGATGCCATGTCAGCATATGTCAGTGAGCATGTATATTTCCCCAACACCCGTGAGGCGTTGGCCAGCAATATGCGTCTCTTCCACCAAATAGCAGAATACCCTGAGGTAGTGGGTGCAATAGACTGCATGCACATATACATCAAAGCACCACCTGATGAGCGGGGTAGGGTCTACATCAACCACAAGGGCTTCCCCTCCATCAACTGCCAGATCATTGCGATGCCCAGGGCATAATAATGAACGTGTATCCTGGAAGCTATCACGATTCCCACATATGGCATCTGATGCAGCTGTACCAGAGATTTGCCAATGGGGATATCCCACAATGTCACCTAGTGGGGGATGCTGGATACGCACTGGAGCTGTGGCTGATGACACCCATCAGAAATGCACATGCACCCGTACAAGAACTCCATAATGAGGCACCTGCACAAACAAGAATCATAATAGAGCATGTGTTTGGGATGCTCAAGGCATAGTTCCGGTGCCTGGACACATCTGGTGGAGCCTTGGAGTACTCACCAGCTACATGTACCTAAATTGTCCTTGTATGTGATATGCTACACGATATGATCCTGCGGAAAAAGCTGCAGCAGGAACAGCATGGGGCAGGGCCACACAGCCCCCCACCATTGCCAAGGCTTGCACAGGCACAGAGTGACTCGGAGGAGGAACAACCTGAGCCTGCCCCAGTAGGCAGAAAGAGGCATGCCCAATATGCTCTGGCATTGGCAAAGAGGCAACGCATAGCACATAAACTGACATGGGAGGGACCCAGGGAATGACACCTCTCTCTACCTCTCACATACAGAAAAAGGGATGCCAAACATGACACTACCTTTGCCTAACTATGTGTAGGGAGTGTACTATGTGCATTTGACATAGGCAGCCCTGCAGCACCACCCTCAATACTGGAACACCCACAAGGTAAGTGACTCACACATACCAGTCAGGGGGGGAGTTCACATACCCAACACCAGTCACAGCCAGAAGGACAGGTGTAGACAAACACAAACAAATGCTGTGCTATGGCCTCTGAATGAGGCCTATGGGTAACCCCCCCCCCGGCCTACTCAGACAGACTACAGCAGGCCAGGCAGTGGGATGTCAGTTGTGAAGGCTAGGAAGTCAGAAACTAAAATGTATGTAATTGAAAGCTAAGATCTGTAGTACACTGGTATACCTCTAGCCAGCATGATAGGTAAGACTACAGACTGAAATGGAGTACCCAACATACCAGTACAGTCCTAGCAAATGTGTACAAGTGTCAGATGTGTCCCCCCATCCTATGTAGACATATAGTAACAGTCAGGTGTGCCCCCACAATTCTGTGTAGAAATGTAGAAATAGTCAGGTGTGCCCTCCCCCCATCCTATATAGAAATATAGTAACAGTCAGATGTGCCTCCCCAATCCTGCGTAGAAATGTAGAAATAATCAGGTGTGCACCCCCATCCTACATAGAAATATAGTAACAGTCAGGTGTGCCTCCCCAAACCTGTGTAGAAATGTAGAAACAGTCAGGTGCCCCCCCATGCAGAAATGCAGTAACAGTCAATGCCAAATGATCGATGGATACCTTGCAGAGACAGCATGCTACCTGTTGGTGTACAACACAAAGGTCAGCACTGCAGTACAAACTACCTGGACTTGATCCACACATGCAATACAGACGGCCATGCTGGGCATGCTCACACACTTAGAGAAATGAATGCAATGTCAGTCAACAACATACTGAAAGGTCATTCTGGGCATGCTCACACACATGAAGGCCATGTCTGCAAACACCAGTGGACCAGACGTATCTGTCAGTTGCAGTTATTATTTCAGACACTTGTCAGTATGCACCACTTATGCCTTGCACACACACAGTGGATAGGAATACAGACATATATGTAAGGACAACACACTATAATAAGCCAAAGGTAGATGGACATAGATGTGTGGAAGAGGGTGACTGTGACAAGGAGCCAGCCAGGCCTGTCCCACCCAGCACACAGCCAAAGGTCCCCAAACACATGAGGTGCAGATGTTACTCACTGCAAATACTAGCCACCTGTATCTGTCAGCTTTACAGACTATGTGGTGCACGTGCCAGCTGTGCAGCATGACTGTACAAGGAAGTAGTCATCTAGCAGCTGTATACACATACCTGTAAAATATGACCATGTGTGTGCCCACATGTGGCGTGTCAACCCCTAGATGAATGGGTTATGGCCCATGCACACACACTGCCCTCCCCATAGCTCGACTGTGACAAGCCTGCTGAGGTCATCCAATGTGAAATACACCTTTGGGAGAGTTGTAGCCCAGTGATCTCCATGGCGCATCCCATAACTGTGTACTGTTGTAGGGTGATAATCTAGTTAGGTAGGAGTTTGAATCCCAGACTTGGCAAGTGTGTATGTGTTTGTGTGCGCGTCTGTCTGACTGTGTAGAGAGCAATGCTTTTTAGGGTAGTCACACTCCCAACAATTCAAATGATCAACCTTGGCAAGGCTGCTGATGTCATCCACCTAGAAATGCACCTCTGGGAAGGTTGCAGCCCAGTAATCTGTATAGTGCATCCTGTAACTGTGTACTACTGTTGTGTGATAAAGCAGTTAGGTAGGTGTTGTAATCCCAGACATGGCAAGTGTGTGTGTCTGTCTGTGTAGAGAGCAATGCTTTTTAGGGTACTCACACTGCCTACAAGCCATATACTCAACGTTGGCAAGGTTGCTGATGTCATCCACCTAGAAATAAACCTCTGGGAAAGTTGTAGCCCAGTAATCTCTGTAGTGCATCCTATAACTGTGTACTGCTGTAGTGTGATGAAGTAGTTAGGTAGGTGTTCTAATCCCAGACATGGTAAGGGTGTGTGTGTGTTTGTGTGTGTGTGTGTGTGTGTGTGTGTGTGTGTGTGTTTGTCTGTGTAGAGACCAATGCTTTTTGGGGTACTCACACTCCCTACAATTCATATGCTCAACTTTGGCAAGGCTGCTGATGTCACCCACCTAGAAATACACCTCTGGGAAGGTTGTATCCTAGTAATCTCCATAGTGCGTGCCATAACTGCATACTACTATAGTGTGATTTAGAACTGTGTTAGGGTTCCATCCCCACCCATGGGCAGGGCCTTCGACCACATCGCCCACTCTGGAGACATAGTTAAACTTACGAAGCTGACCATAAACTCCTGCATCACTCGATGGGTTGCCAACTGACTTACTGACGGAACCCAGATTGTAAAAGTAGACAAGTCCAATCCCTGCTCCAGACAAGTGACAACTGGAGCACCTCAGGGTCAGTCGTGGACAGCTCCTGTTTGGCATCTACTTCCCTGAAGTACAAGCCAACAGTACAGAAATCTGGCTAGCAAAGTTCACAGATGACTGCAAACTGTCTACAACATGGTTTTACAGAAACAGATGCTTGATGCCAGAGCCATGGCCTCAAGCTTAATGCCAAGTACTGTATAGGTATCCCCTTTGGAAATACCATGTACCATGAATTACCACATAGGTGGCAGTACACTAAACACCAAAAGTGTGCTGACAGACATAGGGACATAGGTGGACAATGGTCTCACCTTCATTAACCACATTGCCACAACAGTAAGAAAATCCTTCTATGTGGCACACCTCATCACTGAGGGCTTTACATCCAGAAAAAGGAGGTAATTGTCCCACTGTACTCATCCTTCATTACACCCAGTATAGAGTACAACACCCCATTTGGTATGTACCTTGAAAGACATCTGTGACAGCTGGGAAGGCAGTGGAAATACCTCACTATAAGAAACACAGGCCTAAAGCAGATGGCTTATGCTGACCATCTATAAATCCTCCAGCTATACTCTGCGGCATATCATCTACACAGAGGCTATCTCTGCATAACATACAAGGCTATGTCAAGCCCTGGGAAATGACATCTGTAATAAGTGTATGTACTGCCATGTACAGTACATGCATCTATGTGCTGTCATTACAGTACCAAAGGGTATTGAGTGTCATGTCTGGGACACACAAGTATATGAGACCTGCACAGCACTGTTATCCATATGAATGTGTTACATGCAGGGGTAGCAACCCAGGGTATGTGCTGTCACACTGGCATGTAGTGTAACATGGTGTTACTACTGTCAGCAGTGCTGAGCCAGGGAAGGGTAGAGTGCTAACATTACTACTGACAACAAGCACACCTGCAGGCATAGCTGCACTCTGAGGCCTCACTGTCGTGTTCCTGGTGTGTGGGCTGTGTCACCATATATATCCCCTACTGGATAATAATCAGACATGTGGAATGTAACTGTAGAGTAACATCTGTACAGCACATGTTAATGAGGGCTTACAACATGTAGTAATGGCATGCAAATTGTTGTCAAACATCCATCTGTTGACACATTCATCCTCCTGCATAGCTACTTGCCAAACTGGTGTCTGTCAGTCCCTCTACAGATGTGCAGATGGCAGGTATCCAGCTGGGATATGTACAGACAACCTATGCTTGATTGACACTGACATGTCTGGCCAGCTGTGTATTACCTGTCACATATAGGAGACAACACCCTGTATGGGCCACATGCCACAGGTACACTACGCTACCACAGTCAACTGAACATGCTTGGTACAGGTCTCCATCACAGACACTAATCATGCATTGGAATACATGTTGCATACATGTCACCTAGATCACCTCAGTGGCCATGTGCAGGAGGCACCCAGAGAATTGGCTGATGCATGTCACCCTGCTAGTCACTAATGTGGTGTCTGTTGATAGACTGCCTGCTGGCACATGGCAGGTGGCATGATACCAATGTATACACACCCCCTACACATCCAATCCCTCCATGGACAATAGCCAGGTACACAGCTATGACCACCTGCAGCAATGCACCACAGTATTGACAAGTGTCCCTTACTGCGTGCATTACTGAGGATAGCAATGTTTGTGTGTTAATACGCCTGTAGTTGGGAATTCCATGATGATCTTCACAACCACCTCCACTCCCATTGCCATAGTCAGATGTGGCCGCTGCTGTATTTGACATGACATGTATCCTGTTACACTCCTCTCCCTAACAGCTACATGTGCCTTGCAGTACCAGCACAACAGTGTTGTACAAATGGGTCAATAGGCATGGGAAACCCACTGAGGACTGCCAAGTGTGTGTATGTGTGCATGTCTGCATATCTGTAGGGTACACCATTCCAAAGCCACATACTCCTATTACACTACACATTGCCACACAGTAGTATAGATAGTGTTGTCACTGCCCATAGGTGAGACATCACAATGCAACACCCTACTATGCCTGTGGCATATGCATTAGATGTAGTACCACTGTTGTGATATACAATGGGTTGTATTGTCGTCATGGGCAATGTATGATAGTGGGTATGTCAGAGTATCATAATGGGTTCCAGTGTATACAATATCCATTGGGGGATGTGGGTGTTGTGTACATTGTCATTACACTATGGTACACCCAGTATGTATCCCACATACCACTTTTTGGTGACCCCTGCCACCATCAACCATACAGGTAACTGATAGCACAATACAGCCCAGTTACGCATGTGCTGTGTGCAGCCTACCTGTAGCACATTGGACACATGGACTAGTTAGCACCAATAAGCCCTGGTCACTAAAATGTGTGCCTGCCTGTTATGTGTCTGTCAATGTGTATATGATGGTATGACACACTGTGTATTCTCCATATACAACCATTAAATCCCCCATTACCATATTGTGCATGTCTGTGGATGTTCTGCATGTAACATGTAACCTGGTACACACCTCACCCTAAATGTTGTGTGGTGTGTGCAATGAAAGCCACACAGTTCAGTAGCACTACATACCTAGTTAGAGGTCCAGTCACAGTGTTACCAGGTAAGGATGTGTGTGTATGTGGATGGGTTGACATAAGGTTACAGATTATACATGTCCCAGCAGGTCACCTGTCAATGTGGCACAGGCAATAACTGTTATATAAGCCTGTGACATGTGTGCAACTGAACACCAGATATGTCACGGCCATGGTGTCACCACAGTGCCATAACCCTTGTGGAATATGACTGCAGTCCATCCTCCTGCTGACACATGTACACCTACAACACAAATGGATAACATTATGGAGATCACAATCAGGGTTACTAACAGCTGAAATGCATCATAGATGCATGGCTACACTACCTGACATGTAGGCATTACACACTACCCCTGACAACATCTTACACTGCAGTACATTGAAGCACTCTATTACAGTCACCGTGTGTGTCAGAACCATATTAGCCTGTCCCTACATCGATGTTATGGATGACAGGGATGTGGCACAGGTATTATCATATGCACAGGGTGTGTTGCTGGTTTGCCAGAGGCCGGGGGGCCCATACATTAGTCACCATTTGTGTAGATGAGGGGTTTAGCTCTTTGATTGGGGCATGGTGATGTGGTGTGTGTTGGCATGGGGTTGCCCTAGTTGTGGTTGCATAGTGTGTGGGTATGCATGCACACAGTTCTGCCATGTGGCTTCCCTATATAGGTGTTGTTGGACAGCTGCAGACCATACCTGGCAGGGTGTGCAGTTCACCGCCTCCAGTTACGGACATGCTGACTGTGCCAGGGGTTCCATGGGCATGTGCAGGTACAGACCTTGAGGTGCTACTCTCCCCTGATGATGACAGATGTCCGCTGGAACCATGTCCCTCTTAGGACTGGCCAGGGCCATGTGCACGAGGCCTGCTGTGGTGTGGACAGCACCCCCAGTAGTGTGCTGAGGCTGGTACTGCCACTACAGGAGTGGCTTGGTGTCCTAGTATGTCCACGTTGACCGCCAGCTGCTGGTGTTTCTGGCCTATTTCCACATGGCCGTCGCACCGCTCCCACTACGTATTCAAGCATGGACATACCACTGTCGAGGAGGCCCACCATCTCACCCCACCATCTATCCATGACCTCGGTATGCTCACGGAGGGCAGCAGCAAGTTCACGGATGTCACTTACAGATGAGAAAGCAGGCCTCTGCAGCCTCAGGCCCTTTCTGGTGTACATTTCCATACATGCCTGTGCCTCCATGACAGCCTGAAACATGCTCCTGGTGGTACCAGTTGTGGCATCTCTTCCAGGGGCATGATGACCAGTGGCCCTCCCATGAGCACCATGGTACATCTGCCGATGTGGTGCCTTGCCAGACATCTGGCTATGCTGACTGTGACCAGACACAGTTGGCATGGACACCACACTTTCCTGGTCACTGGCACCAACCGCCAACTGTCCCTATGCTATGGCCACTTGTGATGGGGTTTGTATGGGCACTGTAACTGTGTGTGGGCTTGGAGTGGCTAGAAGGGTGATGACAAATGATGGTGCAGTGTCACCCTCTGACAACCCCACCTGTGCCTCAGCAGTACTATCATCATCATCATCAGTGTCTGTATGGACACCAACCTCAGACTGCATGCAGGAGGGACCCTGACCCACCTCGCCACCTGTGGGGGAAACAAACACACACTTTAAGACCTGTACAGCATTGCATAACAGTACCCACATTTACACACACACACACACACACACACACACACACACACACACACACACACACACACACACGCACACACACACACACACACACACACACACACACACACACACACGTACACCCACACACACTGACAGTCCACCTTACTACCTCCCTGTCCCTGGGTTTACAGACAGTAACACATTCAGTTACATATGTTCCCCATCCTGCATGACACTTGCTAACATACACTCATTAATACTACCCATTAACATATCATTCCTCCCCATGCCTACACGTCTGATCACAACACATGACCTGTTACTCCATCTCCTCCCTGACTTGAATGGAGTAGGTTGTACATGGCCTCATTGCTGTCATCCAGTGTTACCCTGTGTATGTCCAGTCATGGTGTACATGGCCCCTATATGGTTGGGACTGCTACATTCACTACATATGTCACACACTGGAGTCTCATATTACAGTCTTGCTCAGTCCATGCCACATCTGCTGCACAATCAACGTAACATGTGGACAATAGTAATATCTGGATATACTCACTGGTGTGCTCTGGTAATTCCCCATTACATTAGTAGTGCTGCATGCGTGGGTAGCCAGTTATCTATCTGCTGCTGGCAATATGACGTGTATACCTGGTGTGTACTTTCCCTCCCAATGCATGTTCCATGCTACAGACCTTGTTATGCTATCAGCTATCAGACATATTGCCCTGGTGTCTCATGTGTCACTCCATGTACATGCATGGCAAAATCCCAAGGAGTACTGCCATGTGATCAACCTCACAATCATCTGTACATACATGGACACCCACACAAACAAACACACATGTACACACACATCTGACATGCATCGACCACACTCCACTCCACCAGATTGCACTTACAGACACAATCAACACACACACACACATGCACACACACACACACACACCTACATGTACGATTGCACTTTTGTACACACAGTTCTCCCATTACCCTTCTGTCAGCATGCAGTGCAACTATAGTGATGCTAGCGCCAGTATACATGTGTGGAATGCATGGGCCGTGTTGGTAGGTGATGGCCCTTCCCCTTGATAATGTAAATAAATAAATAATAATAAATAATAAAATATCCTATTATTCTGTACCACATACTACATTCAATTAAATACATATATGTTTTAAATACCTATAATTATTTTTTCTGACAAATGTGACAGTTTTCTGTTGTTTAAGTTTTTTTTATTGTTGTTGTCTCTCTCTCTCTCTCTCTCTCTCTCTCTTTCCACTAGAGGGATTGAGCTGGTTTGAATAGATTGCAGCATGACTTTTGTAGGTGATGTACATGATCAGGTGATGGGTTCTGCAACAGTTGCTAACTGCATGCAGCCTGCTGTGTAATACTTCAGATAACCACTATCATGACAACCCACTATAAAGTACCGACTCATGGGGCATTGTCCCTTAACATTTCCAGTATGGATGACATCCTTCATGTATGTGGGCAGCAGTGTTACAGATAGCAGGTTGCAATACCTCTTACAGCAGAACTTGCAGACACAGGCCAACTACACATTTGTATAAGATTCCTGACCTACAGACCGAGTGAGTAGTGTTGTTATGTGCATTGTATATTGCTGGTCTTGCAGTGTTTGTGTGTACATAGTAGTTTATGATGGAATGCAGTCTGTCTGCATAGCTCTCAACTGTGGGCGTATCCACATGATGGCCAGTGGACTGTCTGTTTGGTTTTGTCTGTGCACCACATAGGTCTTGTGCTAGATATATCACTGGCAGTCTGTCTGTTGCATGCTATCAGTACATGGCTACATCCATTTGTATTTCTGATGTCTTATTCCTGCATAAGGGTATGTTGCAACAAATCCTGTAACATCAGCAATTTCCAGGGTGTGTAACAGCAATATTACTAATATGGCCCTGTGTTCCTGCTTCTGTCCTCCACATATATGGCAGGCTTTCTCCTGCTGTGATACAGTTAGAGGTTGTTAGGTAATGGCCTATCATTATTTACTGCTAGCATTCCTCCTATCATCCCAGTCATATAGTGGACTCCCACAAAATATGTTGGTCAGGGACCATACATGTGACAGACACATTGACATTACCACAACTAATACATTTCCCCTAGGGCTTGATTACAGGGTGTAATTGGAGGCTGCTGAACTACATCTGTAATTGTTGATTGTTACTTATCTTGAAGGCAAATCCTTTGTCTACTGTTGTACTAATTGAAGGCCTTGGTCTGGACAGCAGAGTATGTTATATATCCACATTGCTTGCATCTACTGTTTCGTGTGGGCCTTGCATTCATCACTGATTACATATTTCAAAGTTTATGTGCTGTAAGTAATGGCATACATTATTTTATAGTACACAAATAAAGGTTTTCTGTGTATCCATACCTGTGTGTGGTGTCAAGTCCTTTGAACTGTGAATGGGTATATGTTTAATGTAAGTATTCTCATTTGTGGTAATGGTTGCCACACTACACATTTCACAGGTGCCAGTTACAGGGCTTGTGGCTGAGGGATATACTTTGCACCCAGTACTTCCACACTACATTTCCATATGTATGGCTACTAATACCTTTTGTCTGTGTATATGTGTATATACCTATATATATCTCATATATATATATATACATATATATATATATATATATATATATATATATATATATATATATATATATATATATAAATATATACCTGAACATATTTGTCAATATATAGATGTGTGTGCATATCTGCACCATTGTAATGTGGACTCCTTCCACATTGTACATTCCCTATGATAGAATGACTTTTCTGCATGATATGTTACAGATATTGCCCTGACATTTTTCAGGTGAATTGGCTTACTGTTAAAGCATTGTAGCTGTGTTGTGGAGGGTCCTGAAGTCAAGAACTGCATATGCTGGATATTAGATTCCACAACATATCCGTTAGGGCTGTGGAGGGGGGTAACATAGCACTAATTACCAAGTATCACTCATTTGAGCCCCCACCTCCATTAACAGTGCGTATGGTCTGTTATGTTGTAGTGAGTGGTTCAGGATTTTGTTATTTATCTATCTATATAGAATTGATGTTATATGATTATTTGTGAGTCATACATGCACACACACACACACACACACACACACACACACACACACACACACACATATATATATATATATATATATATATATATATATATATATATCTGTCTATCTCTCTACATTTACAGATATATATCTGTCCATATATCCATGCATGTTCGGCTCATAATTTTGGCCTGTACCTCATTCTCTTGGCAATTGACATGGATGATCTCAGGATTGAAGTCAGTAACTAGTGCCGACACTTTTGTGTTTCAGACTTCATCTCCTTCAAAATATGTGTTTTAATACATATAACTGTTTAACTAGTAACGTTTTAAGTGAATAAGAGCACTATTTGACATATATCCCTATTTGTACCCACATTTTGACACACTTTGTCCAGAATTCTTGCATTAAGAGGTTGTGTGGTATGATATTACTACATTTCCTGTACTGCTGAATGATTGTGCTGGATATGTTTGTGAAAACATCAGGGTTATGTATATCTGCCAAAGCTTAGTGGTAAATCACTTTGTGTATGATGTGCAGGGTCCTGGGTTTGAGCCTTGCAGAGGCTGTTTATTTTGTTGCTGGGCAGAGCATGGGCTGTTGGATACAGAGTGATTAAGGCACTTTAAAGCAGTTGTAAGTGGATATACGCGGGTTTGCGTGAAGCTAAGCACTGCTAACTTCCAGTTACACTTTCTTCTACTCAGTTAGCTTCCATATTGCTTAATCTGTGTAGGCAGTGTTTACCCCTGTGCAGACACACTTAAACACACTTACTAGTGCTTACATATGCTTACTACAGCTTATTTGTGCTTAAACCTGCTTACTGGTGCCTTATTCATTATGACACTGACACTTCACATGTGCATTTCCTGCAGTACTCCAGTTCATAAATATGTGTTATTTAGTAGGTTTTGCAACAAAACTATTGGTTATAACATGCTTTGCCATGCAAACTAGATTGTGCTGCAGTGGGACTCGAACTGGGCATGCCTGCTCATTAGGCGAATGCTCTTCCTAAGTCACAATATTGCTTACATCCTCGTGGCGGTCCATTAGAACTGCTCCATCCAACACCAGCATGCCTCAACCCATCATTTATACCCATCACCCCCCGCTTCTCCTCTGCAGCAATCATCCTTTCTCTGGGTACAGGTCCGGTCTAACCACACCACTACACACTGCCCACTCTCCACTTCTAGGGACCCATCACGTACGTTGTCTCGACCCATGGATCATCAGATTTACCCAACCTTGTAGTCTGAGAACATACATGCCCTGCCATTACGCATCTGTGTAATGCCAAGAACCCAAATATGCCTTAACTTTTTGGGTTGTCCCTCAAGGGACGTTCTTGTCTTTGTTTCAAAATTAGACTTGGTGGGTCGACAATGTTTCTCCCACTGGTAGTATCCTGCCTGTAGTTTGGGAAGCAGTGATTTGTTTACTTTGTGCATTTGTTTGTATGTTTCACCTGTTTGGCTGTGGGAGGGGGATATCGGTACATGTAACATGTATGTTGATTGAGTCCTCTCACCCCCATTGGTGGTGCCTGTGGTCATATATGTCATTCTTATGTGCTGTATCATATCTATAGATATATATCTGTGTATACACACACACACACACACACACACACACACACACACACACACACACACACGTATATATATATATATATATATATATATATATATATATATATATAT
This sequence comes from Protopterus annectens, assembly GCF_019279795.1. Classification (NCBI taxonomy): domain Eukaryota; kingdom Metazoa; phylum Chordata; order Ceratodontiformes; family Protopteridae; genus Protopterus; species Protopterus annectens. The sequence goes on from NC_056751.1 coordinate 11,113,212, forward strand.
GTATATATATATATATATATATATATATATATATATATATATATATATATATATTTCTATATATGTATGTATGTATATATATATATATATATATATATATATATATATATATATATATATATATATATATATATACACACACATATACACACATATGTAATACAGAGAGGGAGAGGTATATATCTGTTTAGTTATAGATATTTATACACACACACACACACACACACACACACACACATCTACATATTTAGCTACATGTCTTTTAATGTTGAATGGTATTGCTGGATACTATGTTTGTGGAAACATTAGGATTATGTATATCTGTGGTGGCTTAGTGGTAAATCACATTGGCTATGGTGTGCAGGCTCTTGGGTTTGAGCCTTGCAGGGGCTGTTTAATTTGTTGCTGGCCGGAATGGGGCCTATTGGATATGGAGTAGTTGAAGTACTTTTACGTAGTTGTCAGCGGGTTTGCGCAACGGTGAGCCCTGCTAACTTCCGGTGACATCCGCTTACACATGGTTAGCCTCACTATTGCTTACTCTATGTAAACACTGCTTACCATTGTGCAAACAGACATGCAAATGCTTACTAGTGCTTATTTATCCTTACTACTCCTATATTTTACACTGTAGTAGTCTACTGGTTCTTGGGGAGGTGGTGAATTTTGCAAGTGTGTGGGGTTATCATTCATTACACAGCTTACTACTCCAGTTCACACATATATGTTATTTATTAGGTTATACAACTAAATATATTGATCATAACAGTGATTTGGCATGGAAATGGAATGTACTACAGTGGCGCTTGAACCAGGATTGACTGCTCGTGAGGCGGACACTCTGCCCACTACAATATTGCTGTACTGCTTCATTTGCACATATCTTGATTTTTATCTTCCTTTTACTATTTAAGCTACATTAACCATAGCTAAGCGATGGGCAACCCCACACACCTATGGTTAAACCTCATCCGTTTCATTAACAGTACATATCTTTTTTATTTTTTCTATTCACTATTGCTCTTATACATGTGGGGGATGTTGCTGGGGCTATGTCTACATCTATGGGCGGTCTCACTCATTATTTACTACATTTCTGCAGTCCTTAATTGCAGGGCATGTATATCCTGAAAGCTCTGCTCTTGGACATGCCCCCTGCACTCATACACCCTCCGTGAAGGCCTAGGAGCTTATCCAGCGTGCCTTCATTATTATGCATGGTGCGCAGCCGTACTGCTCCTACATGGGCGCTTCCTTGCAGGACTAAGCTAGTCCTGCATGGAAGATTAATTAATCCGGGGGTCAGTAGCTAAATGATTACTTGAAACTGTTAATGCATACAGCCATTATTTATGACATTGTTAAACAGGCCAGCAACTACTCGGCAGACCTTTTTTTTTCTCAAAAATGTTTTTTATTTTTTAAATACATTTGAATGAATTCCATAGTATTTATACATAACATCTTAAATAACTATGTACACTATTTACATTAGCCTGACATTATAACAGATCTTAATGTATACAGTTACTTTATAAGTATGTCCAATCCATTATCAGAGTGTCTGGTCAATTATTGTATAGTGTCAATCAACGATAAGACTTTTCCCCAAGGGCTGTTGATAAACAGCTTTGGATAAATTCTTAGTTCTTTAATTTTAATTTCAAATAATGCTGTGGTCTTCAGTAGGGTGTAGAAGTGTTCCAAAGTTGGTATTGTGTTTGTATTCCATCTTCTTGTTATACACTTCCTTGAAATTTGAAGTATAGTCCATACTAGACACATGTTTGACATATTCATATGAGGACCTTGGTTCACATTTAATAATACAAGAGCTTTAGTTAAATAGAATGATACATTAAATAAAGCTTGTAGAATGTTATTAATACCATTTCAAAATGGCTTAATTTTAATACAATCAAAGAAAATGTGGTTCCAATCTGCATTGTGTACTTGCTCACATCTCCAACATATTATTTTCATGGAAGAACTAAGTTTACTGATTCTGTCTGGGGTTAAGAATGCTCTGTGCAAGCATTTCCAATGAAAAACTTTCCAGGATTGTGTAAAGATGTATATTTTATCGATAATAAAATATTTGTTTTAGTATCTTCAGTTAACTGTATTGAGTGTCTTTTTGTTATATATTTCCAATATGAAATTATGGGTGTTGTTTTATAGTTTATCAATATTTTGTAAAATTTTGAAAAACTGTTTCCCATGTCAAAGTCATTATATATGATTTCATAAATGTATTTAGTAAATTTAGGTATTTCTTTAAATGAAGATTGTTAATTATTATATGTAAATCTTGCAAATATGACAGAATACTCTATAAAGTTTGCCAGTCCTGTTTTGGAATTTTGTATGTTGTTTTTATTACTTGCATATCTAAAACTTTTATTTCTTTGATACATTGGTGCCAGCAAACAAATCTTTTCTGTTCCCAGGAATTAATAATTTCTCTACATATTTTATGTGGAAAGTTCTTTGTGACTATAAATGGTGTTAAAAGATCAAACCAGATTTTTAAATCTATACTTGCGTTAATAATTTTCCTAAATGAGTCAATGTAATAATCATATGGGTTTTAGTGGGTTTAGTTATGTTATATTGCATACTAATACATATGTGCCATGGCAAATTGTTTTTATCTATTTGAAAAAAAAAATTGTAAATCAAATTAATTTATTAATATTGCAGTTAATAATTCCTTCCAATTTGCAGAGTGATTTGGACTTATCCAATCTGAGATTGTTTTAGATATTGATGCTTTTATATATGTTTCTATATCAGGAAAGTTTAATCCTCCTTGTTTCCATGATATGATATGATATGATATGATGTATTAAAGCTATTCTGTTTCTTTTGGGAAACCACAAACATTTTATTAGGCATGAATTTATTTCTTTAAGTATATTCCTTTCTGGCAACAGTTGTATTGCCAAGGGTATATATAGGATCTTGGGCAGTAAAACCATTTTTATTAACTGTAGTCTATCTTCAAATGTTAATATTATTTTGTTCCATTTTTCCACAGAGATTTTAATTGTATTGATATTATTGTATTTATTTGAGACTAATTTATTATTATCCTTGCATAACTCAATTCCTAGATATTTTAAGGTAAATTCTTGTTTCCCTATTATGTGATTCCCCCTTAGTCTGCAGTTCTTTCTTTTATTTAAAAATAAAAATTTTGATTTTGATTTACTGAAATGGAGTGCTGAAGTTATGCGAAATTTGTCAATTAATATATCTAATTCCTCTAGATAGTGTTAGTAATATGTCATCAGCCAATATCATTACTTTAGAATTGTATTGTTCATAAACATCTATTCTTTTGATTTTTATATTGTTACAAATTGAATCTGCCAATACTTCAATAGTCAGAGCAAATAGAATCGGTGACATGGAACATCCTTATTTAGTGCCTTTTGTTATATGTATAGATTCACAGATAAAAGGACCTAACTTGACATACGCTAAATTATTTGTATATTATATATATTTATATAATATATATATATATATATATATATATATATATATATATATATATATATATATATATATATATATATTCTTTAGGAGATGAACAAAGAATGCAGGAAATTCAAATAGCATTGGGATTTTGAATAAATACTCCCAATTTAGGGAATCAAAGGTTTTCTCTATATCTAAGCCAATTATGTGTTTATTTTCTTTATTAACATAATCTATAAGATAAATTATCCTTTTAATACTGTCATGTATGTGTCTATGATATATAAATCCAGTTTTATCATTATTTATTGTTTTGGATAGTGGTATTTTCATTCTGTAAGTTAATATTCTCATAAATATCTCATAGTCATTATTTAATAATGATATAGGTCTATATGAGGTACAGAGGTTTGGGGATTTGTTTTCCTTTAGGATTGGTGTGATTAAGGAATATCTCCAAGATGGTGGTATTAAAGCTTGTGACTGAATTTCTAATAGAGTTTTATGGAAGAAGGATAGTATCTTTTAAGGAAAACGTTTATATATTTCCATAATTATGCCATCTATACCTGGAGCTTTATTATTTTTACCCTCTTTTATTGTATCTGTAATTTCTTTGTAGGATATGGGTGCTTGCAGATCTAGTTTAAATTTTTCTGGTATTTCTCTTTATATTAGAACATTTTTCATCTAGATTTACTTGATCAATATGTATATTTTCTTTTTGGAAATATTCCATATAGTGATTTCTATAGGCATCAATAATGTCACCTATATCTGAGACATTTTTCCCTTTCTTTTCATGGAAGATATTTTTAATGTTATTATCTTTTGATTGTATTTTGATTCTTTTGGATAAATTATGTAGATATTTGGGAGAAGTGACCAAGGAATTAATTTTCAGCTTTTCTAAAGCTAAACTAGTTTTATGTGTTAGAATTCCATTGTATTTATTGTTTAATACTTCTTTCTTTTTCATCTCCAAATGATTTTGATTTTTTCAGCTTTTACTGACAAAAGTTTGGATTGTAGAACTAATAATTCAGAATCCATTCTCTGTTTTTTATACCAAGTTAAGCTTTTACCATATATGTAAGCTTTTAATGAGTCCCATATAATTATTTTATTTATCTCTGTGGTGTAATTAATAACTAAGAAGAACTGTAATTCAGATAATAACCAGGGTTTGAACTCTTTAATTTTAGTTATATATGCTGGAATTCTGGAGTTAAAGATTAATGGTTTGTATCCATTTTGAAGTTTTAGTATCAACAAATTGTGGTCTGAAAAAGGGCAGGGAGTGATTGAAAAATTAATGATTTTAGAGTGCAAGTCATGGGCAGCAAATATTTTATCTGTTCTAATTTGGGTACCAAATCTGTGATCTTGATGGGAAACCAATAAAGGTTTATCTTCTTTACATTTGAAAGTATCTACAAGATGAAATGATTCTACCCACTTGTTTAAAGCTTTTGATGCAGCAGATGTACATAGCAGTCTTTTATTTGTAGTTTCAGAAATATCAAATACACAGCTAAAATCTCCTCCTAATATTAAGTTGCCTTTATAATTATTGGAAATTAAATCCAAGAGCTTTTTAAACAGTTCCTGTTCCAGTGCCTGGGAACCAGTATAGATTGGCTAGGGTCCATATTCTGTTATTATATTTAACTATTAGTATGGCCATAAGGCCTTCTTTATCTTCATACTTATAAATTATTTCTGGGTTAATCATATTTGTTTTCCATGAAATTGTTACCCCTTTTGTCTTTGTCTTATAAGTGGATTGTGCCAATATCATATATTCCTTAGGATTCAATTTGTAATTGTCATTTGTTTTGAAATGAGTTTCTTGAAGGAAGACAATTTGTGCTTTGTTCAGTTTTAATTATTTCGGTAGATTTGATTTCTTGTTAGGATTGTTTAAGCCATTGGTATTTAAAGATAATAAAGTTAAATCCATCTTAGGTTATTATTTTAGACTATGTATTTTTTTGTTTTATTGTGACTCTGATTACTGTAAAGTACATGATTGAGCTTTTAAAGGAAATTATCAGTTTTATACTTTGAGTGTTTACCAATAAAGTAATGTTTTGGTCAGGCATACTAAAATGTTTTTGTGAAATAAATTTTAATTAATAAATGTTAACAAAACTAAGATCCACGCTAGCCATGGAATGAAAATCATTCCTAATCTGATGGATAAACCTAAGTACATCAGATTATCACTCATACCCTGACAATCCAGAACATCTGAGCTCCATAAATTGAATTATCATATGGAGAATATTTGTAATAGGAATAAGAAATATTTATGTTATTTTGAACAGGTATAGTACTATTGTGGATTAGATAGAATTCTAATACAATATAAATGTCTACTTATTGTATAAGCAATTAATATTCACATGAAAGATGACAAGCAATTCAATCATAGTAAAGTAGGATGTATCATATATAAAACCTCAGTAAAAAATTATAGCACACAGTTATTTAACATATTCACCCTTATTGATGAAGTCTTTCAAAACGTATTATTTAATATAAATAGATGGTAATAATATGTATACCTAATGTTTATAGTACAATGTATTTTACTGGATATATCAGAAGTTATATTTCATTGTTTGCCAGCATTTAAGTAATCACTTTTTTTGTTTGTTTTATGTGAACATTGATGAAGGTTAGTGCATTTTAATTATCAGTGCATCCCTCTTCCCCCATTTTCTACACATAAAGATTTTCATCTGTCATTTCTTATTATAAAATGAGTGAAACTATAGGTTAAAAACAATAAATTCACTTATTGCAATTTATGATTACAAGTTCCCTTTCCATATTCATAAATTGCCATTTTATGGCATATACTGAAAGTTTTTAGATTTAAATGCCAACATTCTATTTTGTATAATCAGCAAAGGTTAAACTGAGTGATTATTGTCAATTTAATACTATTTGTTCAGAATGTGATCTTTACATTCTGTGACATTCCTAGTTCAGGCTTCTATTGTTTCCCTTGAACAACTTTGTCAGTTTGATGTCATGTATAAAGCATTAGTTACCTTTGTAACAGCTTAAGTATTATGTATGGTCAGGATGGGTTACAAAACCACAATTCAAGTTAAAGCAATTATATGACTTGCACATTTACTTATATGAGAAAAATCATCATGCTTCCCTTGATGTTCAATATAATATATGTCATTTCTGACAAGTTAAAACAGTAGTGTTATTATACACAAGCCCATGTTATTAAACTGAGTGTCAATTGTCAATTTAATACTATTTGTTCAGAATATGATTGTTACATTCTGTGAGAGTTCAAGTTCAGGCTTCTATTGTTTCTTTTGAACAACTTTGCCAGTTTGATTTCATATATAAAACATTAGTTACATTGGTAACCACTTAAGTATTAGATATGGTCAAGATGGGTTACAAAAACTACAATTCACGTTAAAGCAATTACATGACTTGTGCATATTTACTTATATAAGAAAATCATCATACTTTCCCTTGATGTTCAATGTAGTGTGTCATTTATGGCAAGTTAAGACAGTAATGTTATTATACACAAGCCCGTGTTATTAAATCCTGTCTTTAATATCTAAATTCAGCAGACTGCTTCATCTTATATGACGATTATATATTTTATGTCTAGATTTACTAAAATCATACATTACATAACTATTGTGTGTATGTTTTTTTTTTGTCTGTTGCTTAGTTATTTGACAGACCACAAGCTGTAATGCTTATTCTTATTCTTAGCTCCTTCCAAGCATGTTTATATAGTACATAGACTTTAATTTATGAGACCCTTCTAGTTTCTTATTTGTTATAAGTATATTTCAATCCTTACATACATACATATCAGTACTTCAAGCACGGGCAACAATGCCCATCCAGTTTTGCCAGAATACCATTCACTAGTTCATGTGGTGTGTTTCCAGGCTGTTCTCAAAATATCCAAACCAATATTTGTCCTGTTCCATTTTACCAGCCTGTTCCATGCAGTGGCCACTCTGCTAGTGAATCACTCAACACACCTTCTATTCCCACAGATATTTCCGCAAAGGAAATCTGATGAATCTCTAGCACTTCCTGGCAACCTCAAACACACCTAGAATCAGCTATCTCCATAAGCCCAACACGTCCGAGCAAGCTCACCTCCCAGACCATTGCAAAGGGTACTGCACAAGGCCAAGTGCTCTTAGTCTTTCACAATAACTCAGACTTCCACTCTTATGTAAGTCCTTAATGTGTTTGGACCAAAATACATTTTAAATATAAAATTGTGCTTATTATTTATTTATTTTTTATCAAAAATCAACTTAATGAGCTAAATGAAGTGTTGGGAGACCATCAATATGTGTACATGTGGTTTAAGACAGCCGTCTTATATATATATATATATATATATATATATATATATATATTTATAAAAAAAAAATATATATATATATATATATATATATATATATATATATATATATACACATATATATATATATATATATTTTTTTTTTTAAACAAAAAACTTCATTGCCAAGAATCATCTCGGAAGCTCCTCAGAAATGTTAAGCATTATCATCACTCTGACTCCATTACCATAGCAACCTGGGAGTGCCTGTTTCTGTTAGTGTGTTTGTGTACTGAATACCAGAGGCTTGCGATGCACCTGAAGCAAAGCTTCACTTCACTGAAACTTCAAGCCGAAATTCTCTCCCTTTTAGTGAGGCAGCAGCCAGGAAAAGAATGGACAGCAAACAGATTAAAAACCTCCCAACAAGCTGCCACAACAAGAGAGAACACATTCTTTCAGCCTTCCCATCTCTGACTCAACAAATGTATAAACAAACTATTCTCTGCCTAAATATCCTAAATCACAGTTTTATCCACCCACTTTCCCTGTTTCCAAGCTAAAACACCAAATGTCTCTTCCTAATACACAAGTATCAGTAAACCTCGATCACAAGCCGCAACCCACAGCTTCCCGGAGATGAAAATGGCAACATACAACAGCTGCCAGACACAACTGCATCCACACACACCATGTCAGGCTTAATCAAACAACACTTGAAGTTATGATACCTGCCATAATTGATATTAACTATGTTTAGACAGAGTAATAATGACATTTGTACTAGCTGCCAGACACGGCTGTATCCACGCACATCATATCAGGAATGATCAAACAGCACTCAAAGCTATGATACCCGCCATAATTGATGTTAACTATGTTTAGACAGAATAATAATGACATTTGTACTAGTTGCCAGACACAGCTGCATCCACACATACCATATCAGGATTGATGAAACAGCACTCATAGCTGTGATACCTGCCATAACTGATATTAACTATATTTAGACAGAATAATGATGACATTTGTACTACTATTATTTAACCAGGATATATATGACATTTCTAAGTCATACTTTAATTGAAGAAGGCATTAGTCTCCATGACAGCATTTTTTTTTCAAAATACTTTACTGTTCCTGCTATTATATATGATTTTGGCTTGTTACATTTGAGTCTGAACTCTGATGAATGGTGCCTTGTTGAATTAGTTAATTAATTACTTTAAATTATTATAAGTAAAATCAATGAAAATTGAACAAGATAAGTATTCATTGAGTTCAAGTAGGGGAATAGAAACTTTCATGTTTGTATTATATGTTGCTTTGTTTGGCTTATATATCATGTAAATAGTAACCCATCTTGACCTACGTTTGTTTGTGAAGAATTATTGGACTCTGAATGTTCTGAATAAATCATTACTGTTTCTCAGTTGTTTAAGAAACCCTCCTTTTTTTAAATAAAAACAGATGATAAGTGATGTACCATATCAGTTGATACTTTGAGAGATGTAGCTGTAAGAGTTATTTTTTTGGGACAGCTATCGTGGAATCAGTTTATTGTTTCTTCTTTCTAGCATCAGTCCAAGGATTTGTTTCTTTTATTCTTTTAAGAGTAGGGGCCATCCATTCCATTTCTGCTGGGATAGACATGTTGTTTTTGATGAATATAGTAGCTTCCTCTAAGTCATTAAAGGTTCTCTTCTCATTGACAAAAAGTATTTTATCTTGGGTGGAAAGGCCATCTGTGCTTTAATGTTGTTTTGTTTCAACAGTTTTATTATTGGCCAGACTTTTTTCCTTTGTTCTAGTATTCTGGAAGAATAATCATTGTCAAACCTTATCAGGCTTTGATTGTATTTTAAGGGTGATTTTCTCCAAGCAGATTTTAATATTAGTTCCTTGTCCAGAAATGCAAGAAATGTTATAACTATGGATCTAGGTGGAATATTTGTTGAGTTAGAAGCAGGTTTCCTCAGTGTTCTAGGCGCCCTTTCAATTCCATATGAAAGTCCTTCTTTCAAGTCTAGAAATTCAGGAATCCAGGATGTTAAGAATGAAATAATGTCTTCTCCTTCAGTGTTTTCAGGCAGACCAAAGATATTTATGTTGTTTCTCCTTTCCCTGTTTTCTAAGTCATCTATTTTGTTAAGCAGCCATGTATTCTGTTTAAGCAGAAATTCTTTTTGGAATTATTCCTTTTTGAGTCTCCTTTCAATGTCATTTAGAGAAGTCTCTGTATTTGTTATTTTTGTATGGTGTTGCTGTAATAGATCCTTAAGAGTATCAGTCTGTTTCTGAAAATTTAATTTGAGGTTTTCTAAGTCATTTTTAAAGCCATCCATCTTCAAAGATAGTTTCTGTAACATAGATGTCATCAATTGCAGTTCTTTTTTCAAAGCATCATCTGGATGAGAATTCCTTGAGTTGCTCATATTCAGTGACTCAATTTATCTCCAAGTTACTTGATAGGAAATTTTTGTATATCTCCACCAAAATTGATAATTATGTAGTTTAGTAGTTTATATCTATAGATTTTTGACATTTTAAACTTGAAAATAATAACATTTTCCTATATTATTATACTAGTTTATGGAGCTCTCAAAATTCATTGCTCTCAGTTGGCCATCTAGGCTCTGCCCCTTCTTGGTAGAGCTTTTTAGTGATGGGACCAGACTAGAGGCTACAAAGACTCATAACCACTATACATGGAAAATGGGTTGAGGTTTAAGCATAAATGATTTAACACAGGCAACTTATTACAGAGAACAGTAGTCATACTAATCTTTAAAAATTAGAAAAAAATACAGTTAAGCAAATTTCTTAATTCAATTAGCTGCTTGTACGCTAATTAAGAAACAAATGAGTATGAGAAGTTGTTTAAGACTGTCTAGTGACCATTTTAGTAGTGTACAAAGCTTATATTAGCTGTACTGACACATACTAATTATGTCTACTAATCAGTTACTAACTGGAAAATAAACAAGTAGTGTGTGAAGATGCTTATGTCAGGTACAGGAATAGATAAGGGTATATACAGTCTTCTCATTAGTTGCAGAACAACAAAGCAGGCAAACCTTATGGTTGTTAGTAACACCTCAAAAACTGGTTAGAAAAGACACAGACTAATAAATGGCAAATTAATAATATGTGGTTATAGTTACTCATTAATAAAAAAAAGAAGGGTGGTAACAACACATAAAAGATCATGTATCACATAATATCAGTTTAACTCTTGGCCTATATAACCTTAATTTTTTTGAGAATTCATGTGAGGAGGGTGGTTATAGGGGCCAGTCATACTGACCCCCCAGGTATTTCACATAATAATACTTCAGCGCTCATGCCAGCAGGCATATAGTTAGAGATCCTAGACAGAATACATCTAATGCACAGCTTAATAGCGACAATGAAGGAAAACAGATACATATAGGGACACAATCAGTACAGTAAATATTATTAGGTTTGCAGGAGTTCTGGGGTGACAGAGTATGAGAAAAATAGCTATTTTAAGAAATTTAGAAATAACAAACTCCAAAACCAAGTAAAAAATATATGAAGAGGATCACCAAAGGAACACTGCAGCACTAAATCCAGAAAATTTATTGAAAAAAGTTAAGTGCTTTCACCAAAATCACAAGACTTTATCAGAACAAGAACATACAAACAATGCCATATTTAAATACCCTAACCCTTACAGCCATTGGTTGACAAAACAAACATAATTTCCTGTAAAATAATTAAGCAGTTTAAAAAGCCTGTAACACATAATCACAGTAACTGCCCACTACAACACACCAATTGCCACCTGCCAACCACAGACATTAATGTATTATGTATTGAAGTATGATTTAAAACACAGATCTTGAGTAAAATCACATAAAAAAGCTGATTTTAGTTTTAATACAGAACTAATGGATAACTTGTCATTGAGCCCGGGTGGTTGACATGCATTTAATTTAATCTGCCACTTGAGCTCTAAATGTTCAAGGAAGTCATCGTTGGGCCCCCCTCATGGACCCAGGTCTACTTGTTCAAGTACAAAAAATTTCAAATAATGTGTCGGGTATACCTTTATATGCTTAAATAAAGCATTAGTTTCTTTATTTTTTAGTACATCATAGTTGTGTTGATATATTCTTAGTCTGAGGGCTCTGATTGTCTTCCCCATATAGTACCCCTCACATACCATACAGGTTGCAATATATACCACTCACCTGGTGTAACAATACACCAAAACACACGCAGTTTTGGCACTTACTACAGTTGTTTTTTGGTTTATTTTGAGTGCCTTTCCTTTTTTTGTTTGCAAACTAGTATTAGCCAAGTTCCTGGTCCTGTTGGAAAGGTAGCACTGAAAGGTACTCACTGTGTTGAATATGAGATAGATGAACTCCTAGGAAGCCAGTGATTATAGCTTTATGGTCTGGTAGGAAAGTGGGTATCTTAATGAGTCCTGCAGGTATTAGTCACAGTCCGATGCAGGTATGGCTATTTGCCGTGATTAAGGACAATCACTCTTATACTTGTTACTTGTGTTAACATAGCTGATGGAATAAGTTACAGCATAGGACTAGTTAGGTTTCCATTCAGGGACAGAGCAACTACAGAGATGTACCTTTGGCATATGCTGTGTTTCTTGGGGGCTTTCTCAAGAAAACTCACTTGAGGACTAGAAATAGAGGGGGGGGGTGAATATAGAAAAGATGCACTGAAAAAGCAAATGTGATTATTTTTCAGAACACAAATGTAAAGAACTTGTACAGAATATGTAATTATTTTTTCAAGTGGAGAATCAGAAATGAAGCTCAACAGAATATTTTTTTATGGCAGACACACACACACCCACCCCCTCACACTTACAGGTTTCCTGCCAAAAGCAATTTGTTTTTAAATTAACTGGAAATTCCTAAAGAGCTAAGTAATATTTTTTGAGGTAGAATTAATCATTGCCAAGGATAATACCCCAAAACAACCCTCTGAACTTGCAGAGAGTGACGGACCCTTCCTGCAACTGGGTACTTAGTGCATCATTTGAAAACAAAGATTAACCTCCATCCTGTGTGAACTGTGGGCTGGTATTTAAAAGCTTTTTCTAGACTTATGAATTACAGTGAAAATTTATTTAACAGAGATTTTCAACTCATGGTATATGTTTGCCTGTTTTTGTTCTACTGCTGGAATATGTTACAGGACAGAACTAGTTAGGTTTCACTAATTGCTTGAATCAGAAAATAGGACAAGCCATCTGGGAGTCAGTCCTCTTTTTTTTATGGTATATGTCTGTTTAAAAGCCTTGTATTTAAACTCCCCTGGGGGGGGGGGGGGGTGCATGCCATCTGTATAATTTTACAATGAGTTTTATACAATTTTTATAATTTTGCATTATTCAGTTAAAATGCTTGTAGCTGGGTAAAGATTTATTAGTATAATTACAATCATGCAGAATCAGTGAAATATAACTGTTGAGAAAGACTGCTTAATTGTAGTTACAACATGTTAATAATACATTCAGTAGTTTATTGTAAAAGAACACAGTATTTGTGAACTTAGCGAGCCAAACTGGTTTTCTTAGCAGCAGCAGGTTATCATAAAAGCAGAAGGATAGTGGCATTTGAAAAGTGTCATCACCCATGTGATCACCCTCATGCCCATGTGCAATTGCAAAGTAATTTTGCACCAGTTTAAGTACTGCTGGGCGGCTAGCAATGAAAGGCTCTCTGCTAAGAGTGAGGTGGGTGAAATCCTCAGAAGTTAGTAATTATAGCTTTGCTGTCTAGCAGTATAGTGTAAACCATATCAGGGTGTAGCAGGCTGAATTACTGTTTATTTGCCCTACAATCTTAAGCCTAACCCATCTCACACTTACAATTCTTGGTAATATTATTTGGAACAGTAGTGCTAATCAGGAGCCCATAGCTCCTGACACTGACAGTGGGAGGCACCAGTATTATAAGAGCAGTACAAACAGGTTGTTGCATGATGTAGCACTGCTGGCTGAATGAGACGGGAAAGTCAGTATTACGCAGTTCATATTGTAGTAACAGCATAATGGCGATCTGCGTGGCTGTAGACATCATAATTATCATTTCTGCATTGTACACCCCCACTTCCTCTTAATGAAGTGAGAGGGCTATAGTTCACTAAACTGAGCTGCGTGGTGCTGCTTCCATTGCATGCTTTGTATGATTACTGTTGTGCTGTTATCTTGGCTCATGCCCAGGCCATGGGTAAACACAATCTGTGACTTCAGCTCACTTAAGAAGTTAACCAATAAATAAATACTCATGCATGAAATACATCCCTTGACATATGCATCCACCTTTGGAGTCCTCCAGTCCACGATGTTATCTAGTCATAAGCACACAAAATATGCAAAGATCTCTCCACCTCTATCAAATTCAGTGACTGAGTCACTGGTATCTACCAGTCCAGCAATGCATGTAGCAATACTGCATCACTGTTATCTCCCAGTCCAACAATGCATGTAGTAAACATAGTGAGTCTTTGGTATCTCCCAGTCCAACAATGCATGTAGTAAACATAGTGAGTCTTTGGTATCTACATTATGTAACTGCAGTGAAAAAGTCTTGACTCAAACTATCAGAGGGGATACTGGGGGTGTTTGCTTGGGACATGTTGCAGTATACCCAAAATGCTACCACACAGTAGCAGAATATGTCTTTATCAGAAACAACATTTAATCCTGTGTACAATTCAATAAATGTACTGATGTTTTTTTTTTTCCGTATACAGGCAATAGAAATGCCCATAATTTCTGACTCTGTTATGATTGAATTAACTGCCTAATATCCATGAATCCAGCATTTTTATTCTAAGATTCATAAGCAGGTCATACACTGGCCCAGTAGACCTACTGTCTTGGGCAGGGCTTACTTAACTTAGTGCATTTCTAACTTTTTAGAGCTACATCCAAAATCACAGCTTTGTATACAAATATCTAACATGATGAGAGGTTATTGACAGTTGTATACCTTTGGAACTCTACTAATCTTTGTCACCCTTATTTCTTATAGGTTCGTACTAAGCTAACTGCCCTTGCGAGCCATTTTAAGCCTAGCCAATTATCCCTTGTGAGACTCAAACCCTGTACCTTGTGTTTGTAAGGCAAACACCTTAACCATTAGGCCACCCTCCCAATTCTCCAAACTTTTATAGCATCTACTGGAACAAGTATTGAAAAGTAAGTTTTTTATTTAAAAAAAAAAAATAAATGTTATTAGCAATGTAATGGCACAGGTATGGGTGCTTCTTTTTTCTTTAATGTATTTCAATTTATTTTGAATCAATACATATTTATGATTTGAACATGTATATGAAATATCTGGGCATGGGAAAGCAGCACTTGTATGACTCTTGGCTGTTTTGAAAATGGGACCATCAAAATATTAAAATAATTTGTGACCTACTTAAATGGGAATGAGTTTGGAATTCAGGTTAGTGTTTTCATATAGTTCATTCATGGCCACCATCTTGGGCATAATACTCACAAACGTATTAGATGCTTCAGTATGTATATTCATTTTCCATAAACCAAGTTGTAAAAGTTCAGTTTTTGCATGACAACATCCAAGATGCATATCCTAGGATTGAAAAATAGCTTTATCTCTCAAGTAATAGTGAGAGAGTGAGATTAAGAGACAGGACCTCATTACAATATCTTTAAATGTAGTATTAGTGGAAGGGTTCTCCCTAGCAGCCCATACATTGCTTTAGCAGAGACAACCCCCTCCATATACATATCCACACCACACACAAGCACACCTCATCACACACACACAGACATCCACATACACACACACCCACTCTACACACACACACACACACACACACACGCACACACGCACACGCACACACGCACGCACGCGCACGCACACACACACACACACACACACACACACACACACACACACACACACACACACACACACACACACACACACACACACACCTTGAGACACCCAGGCACACAGATACAATCCCAGATATTCCCGTACACACATCCACATCCACTCATCAACAATGGAAACCCTCAGCCATGCACTTTGATGTACAATGTAACGAGCATGCACGCGCACACACACACACACATACACACACACACACACACACACGCACGCACGCACGCACGCACACACACACACACACACACACACACACACACACACACACACACACACACACACACACACACACATATCCTGATTCTCAATTCCCTACCTAACTCCCTCTAGTGTGCCCACCCAGGTAGACAAACAGTCAGAGTAAAATTTTATTCTGCTAAGCGAGTCTCTGAATCACTTAGTCAAACAAATTGGTAGCCATGGACATTTCTGTGAAAGAGCACATGGCAAATTAGCATTATCCACTCCCCCAGGCTTCACCCTAGCAACCGCTACCTGTATCAAGTCCCCCAGCAAGAGGAAAACCTCAGTGGTAGAGCAGTGTACAAATTGGAAAAGCCTTAGCATAATGCAGAAACCTTGCAAGTTAAGTCTTCCACGTTGCATTAAGCCTTTCTGAATCCAAGGAGTAATCAAGAACATTCCCTCTTTGTAATTTTTACATGCTGGAAGAGTTTGTAGTGGTCCCACTGTGCATGACCACACCAATTGATGTGGAGAACAGGTGCATGCGGAGGGGATACTGTATATCCAATATTAGAATGGCCTTCAGTAGGGTGAAATCTTGCCTCACATCTTACTTATTGTGTTATCAACATGAGGAGCAAAAGGTCAGCATAATAAGCAGTTAAAACTCATCACTACCTATAATAATACTTTTCATTTCAAAAAGGTCATACATAGTCATTGTCATTTTTTTTAAGAATTACTTTTTTCTGGAATTTTGCCCGATTTTTTTTTCACAAATTTAGTTAGAGAATGGGCTGTCATTTGATGAACTATATTTTTCCAAAATCAAATGCGCCATTACTATCCAGAGCAAACAAAGTTTTTTGGATTTCCAGCCTATGGCATCAGCATCCTGTGGTCATTGCACATTTTGCAAACATATCTATTAACACAAACAAAACATATCCAGATTAGGCATTTGATGACTTGTAGCACCGAATGTGTTGTTTACATGGCCATGTGCGTGCACAGTATATTTGACATAGGTCAAACACTTACACAGAGAAGCAATTCATTTCACTGCATTTAAACAGTATATATATTTGAGGAATGCAGTGCATTATGTAAACATACTAAAGTTCATCACGGCGCCCGTTTTGTTTATTGCTGTTGACAAGCTTGATACACAATTTAGTTACAAAACCTCATGACAGAAAATATTCAATAAAAAGGAAAAGCTGTGGGTTGTTAATTTGGGATTTGAAAACCCTTGGGATTAAAGAAAAATGTGCAATGTTTTTTAATTTACTCATCCGTGTAGTAGATGGACAATGTATACTTGTATCACTAATCATTGTTATTCTTTATATTTCGGGTGACTGCATTTTTTGTTTCTTTGTCTCAAGGCAGGATGGTCATATGTACATATCTATGAGCTGTATATTTCTCAGCTCTGGCCATGTTATATGTATAGTTTATTATTATTTGATCTGTATGGGGCACTTCATACCCTTCCAATGTAGGGTGTATTTTATTTTATCTGCAGGTATTTGTTGATGAATATCTCATCTTAGAAGTGGTAGTTTATGATTTACTTGAGGGATTTACATCCATATGGATTTATATAAAATGTATTATATAAAACAGTAAAATTAAAAATGTGATATATATTTTTCTCCTGTTAACCTTTTACATTTCTTAATTATGTAAGATTAGGATTACAACTGCCTGTTTCTATGCAGCCTTATAATGTCAGTAGATTCTGTCACATGATAGTGTTATGCTGTTAAATATTCAGTTTCTGTCATTATCACATTAGAAGAAAAATCACTGTTTTATATCAAACATTTCTTGTCATGGTTTAATAAACTTGCATTATTTCTGAATGATAGCCAATGGATATATCATTTCTTTGTGTGTGTGTGTGTGTGTGTGTGTGTGTGTGTGTGTGTGTGTGTGTGTGTGTGTGTGTGTGTGTGTGTGTGTGTGTGTGTGTGTGTGTGTGTGTGTGTGTGTGTGTGTCTGTGTGTGCGAAAGGGTATTCATTTTACTGTGGTTGGTGTATCTGAATATAGTCACGGCTACTTTTGTCACTATTTAAGTGTGAGATGAAGTTTACAATGCAGGTATGCACTGAAGAAGCTTTTTTATGAAACCACAGTCTGTGGGAGCTGAATAAACTGATTTGCTCAGCATTGTTGGTGCTGGACTATTTTTGTTAACAGGCTATATATATATATATATATATATATATATATATATATATATATATACACAGTGGCGGCTGGTGACTTCAAATCAAAGTGGGGCTGCAGGAGACAGCTGAATGGGTGGGGTCAAGGGGAGGGGGTGTGGTCAACTAGAAAGGGGAGGAGTTATGCTCAAAACCACAAAAACTAACTTTAATTGAATACGCTGCCCTGGGTGCCAAACCATCATTATGAGAGTCCAATTAAGACAAAAATAAGTGTAGAAGAATAAAAATATTTCAATGCATTGGCTGCATGATAGCTTACTTAATATCTAGATGGAAACAAAAGGTTGTGAGGCATGAAAAAATAAATTACTTTTTAGATACATTACTGGAATGCCAGTCAAAATCAAGTATAAGAAAAACAAGCAGCACTCAACTCAGACCACTTCTCCTTGCACTGCAGTTCTAATTATAATTTTATTCAGCTTTATTAAACTACCAAGTAACATGCTGAAAGTAGAAATCTCTGTGATGCCCCCACTTGTAAAAATGTTTCTTATCCAAAAAGACCTGCTGTCTGACAACTATCTACTTGTTTCATGGGGAAAACATGATCAAAGTAAAAAATTAAAAGCAAACAAGAAACAAGCTCAAGATACATTGCTTAAAGGATTACTGTACAGGTTATGGACCACACATGATTGGCATTCTGTTTAGTTTATGGGTAAAGCCTGTAGAGATGACTTGAAGTCTCCAACAAGTGTGAGCTTTTTAAAAGAATGTAATCCTGTCCTTCAATACCCAAGGCTTATACATTATCTAGTTAGGTATTCTCTGCATGGCAACAACAGAAATGCTTTCAATGTTGGCATTTCTTTAACAGTATGCTTATTAAAGCTTACTTGCATTTTATGATCTCAGACAAGCTTACCTTATGGTCATTAAAGCATTGCTACTTAAACACAGAGCAACAGGCACTTTGAGTAATAAGCATAAATCTGAGTAATAAGCATAAATCAACAGTACAAAAATATGACAGAAACCAGACCATTCCGCAAAATCAAGGACAGATGAAAAGCCACTGTAGTACTTGTGTCTACCTTGGATGGGGACACACACTGCATAACTACTCCTTGCCTTGCTTGGACACATCCAGAGTCACTACATGGGGGAGTGGGGTGCAACAAGTATGTCACAATTTGAAATGTCTCTGGCTGATTGTGATGGCCCTGACACATTTGTCATACCTCTCAACCTCAGAGCAAGAAATCCGGACAAAGCCATACACAGAAGTGGGACAAAGGCCCAAAAATAAGGACAATTTTTAAATATTGCTCTAATAAACTTAGAAAGATAATAGAATAGGTCTTGCATTAGTATGAATTTTCTGAAGGGTATAAAATCTGAAACTCAAATGTCTGTCATTATTTTCTAACTTCAGTCTTTAATGATTTGTCACTAATTTGCCAAAACACACAATTTTATGAAAAATGGACCAAAATGTGATGCAAAAATATGAAATAGCCACACAATACAGCTGGGAACCTGTCAAAGAAGGGACACTTTAATATTAGTACTGCTAACTTGAGCAGCTGACACAATAAAATAATCTACATGCATTTCAAGTAATCTATAACTTTGATTATTATAGTTATTTCTTAATTGTAAACCCTCCATGTTTTCTTCCAAAATTGCTATTTTGCGGAGGGATTATTAGGGGGAAGAGCAACATTTTGAGCCAAAATCGGGGACAGTTGAGAGGTTGGCTATGCCTAATTCTATAAAGCAATTTATTTGCATTTACCTCTCAACCTGTTAATGCAGTAAATCTGAATAAGGCCAAATATATTGGGGGAACACATAAACAGTACTAAAAATTGCTCTTGTATAAATTGAGACAGTTGATAGAATAACAGTTCTTACTTTAGCATGCATTTTTCTGAAGGTTATGAAGTCTGAAACTCAGTGTGTCATTATTTAGTGACTTAAAATTTGTAGTTTTCTGGCAAATCATTTAGGAATTATGAAGAACAAACCAAAAATAAGAAGCAAAAATCTATTCATTCTTTGAAAATCTGGACAGTTGGGAGGTATAGTTCAGCTGGGCCTGTCTCAGTTTGATGCCCTTCCCCCCTGACAAAATCATGGTTGAATGGAGCCTCTGCAGCCATTCCAGTGATCCATTACTTGACTATTTCATTCAATTTACCATAAACACTAATGTGCATACTGCTTTACTTCTATGATGAGTTGGACTTCATTTGAAAGTTTTATTTTGCATTTTACAGCGACCCTAATAGATATCTTTTAAACAAAGCAATGTAGTCTCACAATGAAAATAGACTTAGCATTAAAACTTCTCTGCCCTTGAAACTCACATGCATTTAAACAACATTGAAACCTACATTCAAAGAAAATGCATTTTGCCAGTGGCAGATAAAGATTAACTTTGGGCTGTTTTCAAAATCATAGGCCCCTTGAACATGAAACATACACATGCTCTTTGATACACCTTCTTGACTGTATTACATTATATTCCTTGTACAATACAGTACAGTTGTTAGAGGGCATTTTAAATCTATTGTTTTGAGCATTTTTCCAGTAAACAATGAAACAAAATGCATGCACCAATGACAAAACTGCCCAGCTTAGAACATTTCCATCATAAAAAGTTTACTCAACCTTCTATAGTCCACCAGTACAGTATCAGTAAATATGCACAATCTCTGAAGTAGTAAAATCCACATTAAAGAAATCTGTAACTAATAAAGAGGTTGCTGCTAGCAAACAACTTTATATGTCATTGTTTCATCTACAAATAAAGTGCCTGTTGCCCTTGAAGAATAAATTGCTCATGTTGCATGCATTAAAAAATGATAAGCTAGTAATGCCGCAATAGGGAATGGATGGCAAACTGATAACAGGTTCATGGTTACTAGGTATCTTTGCCAAAAAGGACTGCAGTATCCACCCTCTTTACAACACAGTACAGTATCAACAATGAATCTACCTACTGTGGGAGTAGAACCCACAGCCTTCTGCATCAAAAGCAAGTACACTACCTTATCTCCATCTTCTATTCCACCTTACCAAAAAAGCTGTTTCTGCTTTTTGTTATTTCAAACAAGTATGAAATGAACACAATGAATTGTGCTGACGCCTCTTAGCAATCCTTGGGTTATTCCACTTATAGCTCCTCTGATTCCTGACAATAATCCTCTTAGTATAAACCCTCTCAGTCATGTGATTCAACCACGTAACAAGGTAATTCCTCAAGTTTGAGTCCTATCCCAAACTTTCCAATTTTCAAGCAGCTACCTTCAGGACTGAGTCAAACGCCTTAATGTAATCTCAATAAAACATGTATGTCTGTAATAATTACACAACTTCTATTATAACACATTCATACAACTGGATCAGGTCTAATATACAGCTTTTTCTGGTTGGGAAATCACACTGGTTTTATCCTGGAGATAGTTGTTCTCTAGTAACACAATCAATGTGTGCTCCTGACCAGTCAATATTGACATGTTTGACTCAGACAAGGGAATCTTTCAAACTCAGTTGTTTGAATGAACTTCCAATAATTATGTTAAACATGGCCCTGGTATCTAGCTTAACTGTTGGCAAATATACCATTCAGTCACAGATTTCCAGTCCAGTGATATCCTTAATGGCACAGCTGTTGCTTTTTTTTAACTTAGTGAAGAAACTGCATACATAATTTGTGCACACAAATCAGAAGCATTCAGACAAATTATTTTTTACTTTGTGTGGGATAGTTTGGGTATTGAACACACTGCCATTTGTACAGCCATAAGGTATATTTTCTTCAGTCACTTGTAAAACAAGCTCTTGTCATTTCTTTTTTGACTTGCATGCCTGCAAAAACTGATTGCTTTGACCATATTTTCCACATGCTCTATTAACAGATGGACATGGGCTTTTTCTCATGCTAATAATAACACACTGAACAAGAATGACAAATTTTCATATAATCACTTTTCAATTCTTACTGCATTATTCTCATGTATTGCTTATTATGCTTTGTTGTTATAGTACTGTTCTATTAGCAGCAGACTTTAGCTTAATTTCAGTTTTACACATTTCCAAATCTTCCCAAGTATGTTTACTTGAATACTCTGTTGCTGTACACACACACAATTTTTTACAGTATTAGGCCAGAAACAAACAGTGCTCCTTTCTTTCTCTTCTTTTATGCCACACACAATTCTATCTTTCTGCAATGAATTATATGAATTGTGCAAATTGCCAAACTCACATTGCTTAACTCTGTGCCTTAACTCAGTCACATATGCATCAAATGATTCTTGCAGACCCTAATTTCCAATAAAAAGCAAATGGTGAAATAACCCCAGTTCTTTTTCAGGTTCACTGCACTGTTTGAAATGTCTTTCTTTATGTTTGTTTTCTAGGATACAGCAGTGATCTCCACGGACCTTTTTCACACTCGGCATATGAGATGTGTCTGGTAAAGTGACTTGCTTAGAGTCACACAGTTAGGCAGTGGAGGCGAAGGGAATCAAACTTTGCACCTCAGGAAACAGCTCATTATCAGCTCCTTAATCCTCTAAGCCAAATGCCAAAGAAATTATGTTAATGTCAAACTGCTATCATATGCTAAGACTGAGACTGACATTAAGAAAGACAGCATGATGAGGATGCCTTTTTTTGAAGGCTCACATATCACAGTAAGGCTTTCAGATTCAGTGACTGCACTATTGCTGTTATTTTCCCTTGTGGAGGTCTAAGCAGGGAGAGTGGTCTCACTGGGGAAGCCACATGCTAAAGTGGCAGTCTAGGGGAATGGATAATGTTGCATAGCCATGTGCTTTCCCCTGTAAATGTACGTGACTTTGAGTTAATGTGCTCTCCTCTGGAACTGTCCATGACATTCAATTAACTCAGCATAGAGAGTCATGGAATCAAACTACCAAGTAAATGTTTTTATGCTAAGAGGAGCATTACACTATACATAGTATATGGTCATGTCATTAATGTGATTTGTAAACAGTGACCTTGCTAATGACATACTGCCACAAGACATATATTAATTGTGCACCAGTACACAATGTACACAGATGTGCTTAGCTGTGGCATGGAAGCAAATATTTGTATGGAATGCTGCAGGATGTGTGCATAGGTGTCACCCCACAGGTGCTACATATGTACTATAGTGTGAATACTGCTGGGGGAGGAACTAGCAGATAGTAGATGGGTTGTTGGAGTACCCAGTGTTATACCACGGCTCTTTTCCATTGTGGAGTGCTACTATATTCAGATTTCTGCAGTCACGGGCAAGAATAATTCAGAAAATATTTTTTTAGCTCACTGCCCGTGAGAGTGGAGAATACTGCAGTAACATATGTACTAAAAGGGGGAACCAACTGACCAACTGCTCCTGTGGGTGGGGGCTCAATTGCATCACTCATTATTCAAGGGCCCTTTACATATATTGTTGAAAACAATTTACCCTGAAAATATTCACTAGGTAGAAGAAACCTGCCACTGTTATTTATCAGAACATATCTATGCTCATATCTCAGATACTTTCACATTAAAACTACCACATACCCCTGCATTATTCATATGGGAATAGGCATAGACTGCCTGGTGACCGAACTTAGTTAATTTAATCTTCTGCATCTATTATTATTGTCTCCTGTAATAAAAATCAGGTGACGAGAGTGCCTATTAATGTATGACATTATTCAGTTCCTCTTAATTTCCTAATCTGTTAACATTCCAGGAAAAAAAAATTCTTCTTAAAAATTATCATAAAAAGATGTTACAAATAAATATAAATAAAAAGAAAACATTGCTATCTAAAGGTCCGTACCAACAAAAAATATAAATAAAAAGAAAACGCTGCTATCTAAAGGCCCGTGTTACAAATAAACAAAGCTCCTCCCGAACATATTACTCCCACCATTACCTGTTTTCTTCCCAGTTTCTTAAACTTATACCTCCAGCATAGCTTACTAATTCACATGCCATCAACAAACATGCTGAAATAAAGACAATGAAAGTGAAGTCATCTGCTTTCAATAACATCTCCTACAGCTATCCCTATGCTGACCAAGAAAAGATCTAAACAGAGCTGTTTGGATTGGTTTTGAAGCATCCATTTTACCCTAAGCAAATGTTATCCAGCAATAACAGAAGCAGATTAGAAAATCCAACTTTCCTCTGATTTAGAACCAAAATCCCTATATCCTCGTCTTCCATGGTATGACCAGAGCTCAACCATTTACTATACTCACTGTATTCTACTCTGTTCTTCTTCCTCTTCTTCTACTTCTTTCTTCACTTCTTTAGCACAGCAACAGCACCAAAATATAGGCCGCCCAAAAAAAAAAATATATAAAAATAGGTAAATCCTTTCTTCCCTTGTCAGTCACGACTCACAAGTGAAACTGTTTGATTCTCGCTCTTTTCCCAGCACATAAAGCCCGGGAAGAGAGCGACAACCAATCAGTAGCATTTGCTCAGCAAGCACGTCATGACGTGCCTGCGGACGTCGCAGTCCGAGCCCCTTCCATATCTATGCGGTTTGTGAGTCAACTGCATAGATTTCTGGGAAGTTCTGGGCATCAGAATGATGCCTCCTTAGCTTCTCCGGGCTGCAATGAAAACATTGCAGCAACCCAGCAAGAATTTAGGGAAAAAAAAAAAACACTGTTGCGATTGAAGCGCGCAATGCGCATGCACGTAATTTCGAGTCGCGGACTCGAAATTTAAGTTTAAACTGTACAAAAACAGATTTTTTTTTTTTTTACATAAAAAAATTAAATAAACTACTCAGCTGTCTAGCTGAGGGGGCTGCAGTCCGGCAGCCCGATGCCACGAGCCGCCCCTGTATATATATATATATATATATATATATATATATATATATATATATATATATATATATATATATATATATATGGGTCTACCTGACAATGCCGAAAGCTGACAACACTGACGATGAGAACACCGACACCAGAAGATCGAAAACTGAGATGACCGACATATGAAAACCCCGACGCTGAGAACACCGACATGTGAAAAGGCTGTGTAAGTATGCGGTAGTGACAGACATTAGGGTTAGGGTGCGAGTAAGGTAAGTGTGCTATATTGACGGACTCTAGGGATAGGAGTGGGTTGAGTGAGTTAGGGTTAGGGCACGGGTTAGGTGAGTGTGCGATAGTGACAGTATTTAGGGTTAGGGGTGGGTTAAGTGAGTTAGGGTTAGAGCGCAGGTTAGGCGAGTGTGCGATAGTGACAGTCTTTAGGGTTAGGGGCGGGTTAAGTGAGTTAGGGTTAGGGCGCGGGTTAGGTGAGTGTGCGATAGTGACAGTCTTTAGGGTTAGGGGCGGGTTAAGTGAGTTAGGGTTAGGGCACGGGTTAGGTGAGTGTGCGATAGTGACGGACCTTAGGGTTAGGGTTTGGATTAAGGTTATGGATAGTTGTGTATGTAAGGTTTAGTGTTGGTTTGTAAGGATTTTGGTGTGCTTGTGTTGTGTGTGTACTTTTTGGACAGGGGATTTGTTTTGTTTGTTTATTGTTGGGATTGTGGTGTGTCGGGCATGTGAGGTTTCGTGTTTGTGAACTTTCGGTTATGTGGTGTCGGTGATTTCGTTGTCGGTGTTGTAGTGTGTCGGTGTTGTCAGGTAGACCCATATATATATATATATATATATATATATATATATATATATATATATATATATATATACATACATATATATATATATATATATATATATATATATATATATAAATATATACATACACACACTTACACATATAGTTATATAAAAGTATAGATAAAAACAGAGAGATATAGTTGCAAGCTAGTTAACTGGGAATTATATTCCATTTTTGACAGATGAGGAATGTACTACATATACAGTATGTGTCAGGGCTCAGAATGTACATGATGCTGTCTGATATCCTAGAATTACTGCAAAGCCTGAAGTATAAGCTGATGAAAATGACTGAATAACAGCTGCTGCCCATTTTTCCTTTCTGTTATCCTGATATAACAAATGCTATGTATGGGACCACTGCTACCTTATAAATGTCCATAATCCATTCTTCTTGCTATGACATAAAGAATATTCTTTTAAGAGTGCATCTAAACTCCATGCATATCATTCAGCAAAACTAGTCTTAAGTTTTCAGGACTTTGACATCATTTACTTCTAAAAACTTATTTATCTTTTCAACAAAACCAGGTTTACTATATCAGGACCATAACCCTTAAATGTATTTACTTCTGAAAAACTCAGTTGTCCATTTTGTGTCTGTTTATAATTTAATTTACTATTTTTATTGTGCAGTATATTTGAGACACATCAACCCCTATCGGGAAAAGCCGAAAGACAGACAAACAACAACATATTTGAGACACATTTCCACTTATTATAAATCTGCATTAAGATCTGTAGTTTAAACTCAGAAAATGACGCATAGAAATTTCAAAAATAGGGGAAGATGTCTGTTATGATTAGTACCCAGTCAGGTTCATAGGCAGCATTAATAATGTCAGGATGCACCGACATTTGCAATAAAACAACTTTAATATTCTACAAACCGACAGCATAAAAAGAACTATGTTAAACAGTTTCTTCAACTCACGATAAACATAATAGCAACTGGCAAAACAGACTCAATCCATTATGGGATGCAGTATTTCTTAAAATGGTAATAAATTATTTTTTAAGTGGCAACATTATTATACATTTATAAAATATATATATATATATATATATATATATATATATATATATATATATATATATATATAGGCATATAACAGCTATACATTTCTTATCATCACACATAACTGAATAATATAACATATGCTACTTGCCTTTGCCTAGTTTTAAAGAATTGCATAATCTTACTATGTACAAATATTGTTTATAATGTATGTCAACCTTTTAGATATTGGTTGGTTATGTGGTTGTATTAGTGTTGTATATTTGATAATCATTCTTTTGAATTCAACATACAGGTATCCATTGCTACTGAAATATTGTCAGTTGGATATGCACAGACACAAGGACACACAGATATACACACACACACACACACACACACACACACACACACACACACACACACACACACACACACACACACACACACACACACAAAATGCATATCTGTATTTGCTTTGTGTTTGTGAGTAAATATATATATGTGTGTGTGTGTGTGTGTGTGTGTGTGTGTGTGTGTGTGTGTATCAGTGTGTGTCTGTGTGTAGTGACTGATTTGCCTATTTCAAGCAGCAGAAAGAGTGTTGGGAAAGATAGGAAAACCTTGCTTCTAATCTTTATAACTAACTTTTGAAAGATAGCTTGTATCAGAGCTCAGAATGCACACAATGCTGTATGGTGTCCTGTAATTACTGCATATATGAACACCGGAGGGTTTCTTGTTGGCAACAGATACAAGCTTTCCAGGCAGGAAACTAGAAGTCAAGTGAGTTCTGTAGACTCGGTGTGCTAATTTACCTCTGGCTCTAGAGTGACTTTTGGAGAGAAATTACTTGCATCTTTCAACACAAAAAAATATCTTTAATGGATTGAAGCTGCTATCATGCAAAAGACAGTCTTGTAAGTTTTGGGCCAGCTCTTGACAGACTCATTGTGTGGACTGTACTGCATAGGAATGAAGCCATCCTGTGATGTTATTAACATAGAGCTGTAAGAACGATTGTAAAGACTACATTTCATTTAAGTTTTCTGTTTCTTTTTTGCCAAGAATAACCTGCTTTTTATTCATCTCCTGTCTAAACAACATAATGCTGAAATTTGAAAATTGATAATTAAGAGTATTTATTTGACTACTACTGAACTGAAATATGACATTTGGTAGAGAAATTCAATTTGGAATTTTCAACTTATACCAATAATTATCTAGAAATTACTGCAATTTTTGTTGCAGTAATACAGGAACGGTATTTATTATAGATCTGAACTCTGAGGAACAAGTAAACACTCCCTAGTGACTGAGAAAGAGTTTGGAAAAACTCAGATATACTATAAAATCTGTGAAATGTGCAATTGAGAGCTTGTGGACTGCAATTCCTTGCAACTACGATATGGTACTACTGTGCATTGCTACTTGTACCTATCTGTATATGGTCTGCAGCCTGCAGATGCTATGTTTAGACCTTAAGTAAAGGAAATTATTAAAACCTAGGTAAAGGCTGCCACATATACAGGGTACTCTGTAATACTGATAGCAGAAAACCATGCAACTGCTATTGCAACTACCAATCAACAACTGCAAGCCAATGAGCAACATCTGCAAACTGTTGCTGCCAATACAGCTAGCTGATACTTAGTGTCCAGGAAAGATGTGCAGACCTTCAACAACATTTGGGTGACTTGCAATAGCAAATTATTGCAACACAACACCAGACAGCATTCACAAACTAGAACCGGTCCACCACTGAAGAAACTGGGGGCAGATAATTTTATTGTGGTCTACCTCATGACTTTTGCGAGGTACCAATGAGAACAACTTAGTGGGACAGAGTTTTATCTGACATCCTACAAGGGATTCTCTGAAAGCCTATATGAATATGGAAAATACAGATACTCCTGATTACTATAAACCAAAAAGGGACTTCAGGTACTTCACTGGAGGCACAGGCAGATAGACTTAGTCATTGGACATTCATCATGGAGAAATTGGTAAGTCTCAAATGGCAAATATTGAAACTGATTAGAACCTGATGTGAATGGTATAGGAAAAGTTTAGACATCACATTAGTGGATATATTTAACAAGTTACTGCCTAACAATTCACAGAAATGTGCATTTCAAAATGATATTCAAACATCTGAATATTTAGCAGCCTTAGCAGAACTTTTGATATAATTTAAAATGCAAATTTTAAGAATGGCTTGCATACAGCAAGGGGTACGAACAAGCCCTCATGTAAGTACATGCCTTGCCTTTAATCATAAATACATAAATATAATTTTATGAACTAAGTAAAAAAGCACTACTGTTGCGAGTCCAAAAATGTTCTTTAATAAATCACAGAAATTAAGCACTTTCGTCAATCACAGGCAAGTTATTTGTAAAAAAGTGTTTTTTAAAGTTGTTTTAGTGAATTCTGATGAAGTCAAGTTAGATTGACGAAAGTGCTTAATTTCTGTCATTTATTAAAGAAGATTTTTGGACTCGCAACAGTAGTGCTTTTTTACTTGGTTCATTTGTTCTTATTGAGCACTATTGCACCATATATCTTTGGTTCAAATATAATTTTATGCTTGTAAGTAAACAAAAATCATTGTTATCTGAAATAATTTGCTTTAAATGTTTAAGGAAGTGACACCTAGTCAACTATGTATGGCTTATAACAATGCCATGGCATCGCTAAGCAAGCAATAATGCCCAAAAGGGTTTGTGCTATTGTGTAAATAATGCTCACTCAGGGGTGTTCTGAGGCCTGACACCAGAGCAGAGTGTCCCACCACCCCATGGATGGGCACAGGGTACCTTGATTTAGAATATCAATTTCATATCAGCTAAGCTATGTGAGAAAAATCTGACATTTACCATACAAAATATGTTAGTGATAGTGAGGAAACTGTACTTCTGGCGCTTTTAACTGAAAAATCAGTTGTGCAAGTTGATTTATATGTCACCGGGTGAATATAGTAGCTTCCAAATAAAAGCACTGTTTAGCAAGGTTAAAAAATGGTGGCCATTTGCTTTTTAAATGTCCAATCTTCACAGTAACTTAGTATGCTGGGTGAAGTGTGGACTTGTTTTTCAATGGGTATTAACTGTACATTAACATCCACTCTCCAAAATCTATTAACAATACTCAAGCAGATGTTAAACAACATATTTCTGAATCTGAACCAATGGAATGTTGTCAGGCTTAATGGTTAGGAGTGTAAAATCTTCATTTTGTCATTGTGTTATTACCAAACATATAAAATATATAATTTTGCAGGTGGAAAGGAATTACATGGATTGTCAGGTTCTGGAAGCATGATTACTTTAGTTTTGAACATAATATAGGCATAGACTTACCTGGAACCAGAATATCAATGAAATCCATGGTCAGGGAGACAAGAATATCCTGTAATCCAAGTAAAAATACAAACTCAGGCAGAGTAAAGATCATGGCACATAGTGGTAATCCCCCAGTAGCTTTAGTGCCTAATCTAACACATGATACAATAACTGGGAAGTACTTTCCTCATTTCAAGCAGTTCTGAAAACTGTGTCGATAGGGCAATACCACATGTATTGACAGAGGAATACAGCCCTAATAAAGACAAAAATCATAGAAACCTCAAAAGACAATAAGGTTTAGGTCTGGGTAGAAGATAATTCTGAAACTGACTCTGATCAAAATGTTCTAGAGGGTAAACTGAAGATAAATCTGAAACTGACTCTGATCAAAACAGTCTGGTGGATAAATTGTGAAAGACGTTTGTACCATGCTAGTCAGAGAATGACACACTTTTAAGTAAACCACATTAAATATTTGCAGTCAAAGCACGGAGAGAAATCATTGGAGACACTGATGGAGAGGGGTCCATAGTTAAAAGAAAATAAATGCAAAAACTCAGAAGGAGACAGACAAGCCTTATAATGAGCAAACGGCAAGGAAAGTAACTGGATAGAGCTTAAACAGAAAAACAGACAAGTACAAAACACAGAACTCTCATGCTATATTAAGTAGAAATATAAATAAGCTGGAGACAGAAAATCTACCAGCACCACATATCAGTAAATCATTTTCATAAATTGCCCTTTCTAGAGGAGGAGTTTATCAAGCTATGGATGAGAGTCTGGACAATTTCCGCACAAGCCATGTCAATGTTAGAAAGGCCCAGTGGGAAGATGACACTCTATGTAGTGTTACAGAAAACATCACAATAACTGAAAGGGAGATCACAGCTCTGATTACAACTACTCATACACATATTTTAAACTATAAAAATTACTTACTTGATATGGTAATGCTTATGTATTTAAATAGACAGAATAGTAACTAAGCCAGTTCCTGGTATTAAAACAATTTAGACCTCCCATAATGAAGGTGGCCAATATCCATGTTTTATGTAGACATTTAGGTATGGTTAAAACAAACAGCAGGATTTTAACTAGGCTGTACTGATCAGGTATTCTGCATGAAATAGAAGACAGCACCTAACCCTAGGTTCAGAGTCCCTTTGAGGGCCTTACCTGTAACATAATTCATTTGAGTGAATAGCTATAGAATCTGTAGGTTTTCTTGTGAAGTAAGTAACGATCATTGTACATATTGATAATCACTGATTACTCCACAAGGATCTAAGAAGAAGTGCCCGTAAAACAAGCAAATGTTAAGGCTATAATTAAGTAATGGTTGCTACTGTTTTCTAGAGGTGAAATTCCCTGAGAAGACCTAATGGATGGAGGCATTATAATCATGTCCAGAGTAATGTATGAACTATGTCTGTTCTGGAAGGTGAAGCAGTTAAGAACCTCATTAAACTACCCTCAAGTAAGCAGATGGGATGTTTTAACAAAACTTTGAAATCTATGCTTTGCAAAGCTATAGAATAAAATGGGAAACTTTGGGACCAGCTTCTTCTGTACCTTATCTACTCTGTAACAGAGGCATCCCAAGCCTCAAATGGGTTTTTCCCTTTGACCTATTCTATGGCAAGCCTATGTGAGGCTAGATGCAAAAAGGGAAACACTGGAAGAACACACTGATTATGAGTGTAATTACACAGAACTGTAGTATACATTAATAGCTATAATGCGTATTATCAGAGAACACATGGAAATAGCTGAAGAAGCCCAGCAGATAGTCTGCCATAGGAAATGCTCAATGAGAGTTTTAGGCAGGAGAAAAAAGTGCATGCATTACTGCCCACTACCAAGATCAAATGTCTTTCTATGTGTCAAGGTCCTTTTGAAGTGACTGGGTGAGTAAATGAAATAAATTACAAAATAAGGCAAACTGGAAAAAAACAGCTATATCTGAAGAAGTTAAAAGCCCACAATGTGTGCTGAAGTAAAGATAGGATAAATATTGTCATTCAGTCAGACACTGGAAGTTAAAGTATTCATAGGGACATATTCAAAGAACTGCAAAATCAATCTAAAATCCTACAGAATATCAGAATCCCTGTAGCAAGCATGTCTGTCAGCATATAATTGCAACAAATCTAGACAACGCCAAAAATAATGGGGGGACAAAGTCCCAAAATCAGGGAAAATGTTTAAATGCTTCTTGTATAAACTTAGAAAGTTGCTTACTACAATTCAAAGTGGAAAGGGATGATAATGAAGCAGGGGATTAATTCAAGAAATAAGGAGAAAATGATATTTTGAACACAGATCCTTAAGGAGAATATAAAACAGTCGTACAGAATATTATATTCATAAAGAAGCAGAAAATATACCAAGAAGAACGCAAACAGTCTAGGGCTTACAGAGGAATCACAAAGTGAGTGAAATAGCCCAATTGTCCTGGTTCCAAAACCCGATGGGACTATATGACTTTAGAAAACTGAATAGTTTATCCAAATGTGATTCCTAACCCAGCCTAGAGTGGACAAATTGATAGACAAAATTGTGTAAGGCTATATTTCTGTCCAGAAGGGATTGGAGACCAGGAGCTTCTGCAGAATAATCCTACCAAAGACTGTTTTGGACATAGAGAATGAAACCAGTTTGTAGTAGTTAGTAAACGTGTGCATAGATGACCAAGTTACGGGTGTTAGTATTCTTCTAGAGTTAGACATATCTAAGGGTTACTGGCAAATCCAATTAACTCTAGCATTTGAGGAAAAAAAAACAGTATTACCCACATCTGATGACCTGTTTCACTGTAAGGTAATATGGTCTGAGCTGCATCGTGTGCTAGCAATATTTCAGAGGCTTGTCGTTAGGATTCATAGACCCCACAGCAGGTATGCAACAACTTAACTTGATTATGTAATTATTTTTACAGAAGAGTGGGAAACACACCTTGTCGAGGTGCAAGCTGTTCTATATTTCTTATAACAAGGTAGTTTAAGAGCCATCCCTGACAAATGCAACTTGGTGAAGCCAGGGCTGGGCTGCATCATTGGAAACCACAGTGAGAAAATATGGAGATTATTCACAGTTGACCTATTTTGACAAAAAAAAAAAAAAGTAAATCAAGGCCTTCTCAGGGTTGGTCATCTACTACTACAAATTTAGGCCAGTCATTGACATTATAGTATGCCCCTTGATTGATTTCACCAAGGGGATAGCCCCCAAATGTCAAATGGACAGAAGAGACAAACTAGACATCTGAAAAGTTAGAGTATGCTGTGTTCTGAACTAATCCTGTTAACCCTAGACTTCTCTGAATAGATCCCAGTGCTCATGGATGCCTCTCTGAAGTAGGCTTATGAGCATCAGTGGCACAAACTGGTGAAGCGGTGGACATACAATTTTCTGAATCAGCTGGTCATTAATTAACACTGAGTGGAGGTATTCAATGATTTAATGAGAGAGTCTGACTTTTAAAATGGGTTTTATTTATCTTATTATTAATATTATAATAATTAATAATTAAATAGTATAATTAATGTAATATAATATAATGTACTATAATAATATATGGTATATATATATATATATATATATATATATATATAATACTAAATATAGTATTATTATAAATTATTTATATTTTTTTCCATTATCTTAGCATTAATATTATTATAATTAAATAGCATGGTCAATATTATTATAATTAATAATTAGATATTATATTATTTATTAAGCGATTATTAATATGATTTATTATTATTGTTATTGATGTGAGTGAATAGATGGCTGTATTATCTCATGAGCAGAGACTTGTTATTAGTTATGGAATAGGCACCCCTTCAATGGCTTTACAAAGCGCAGATGGTAATTCTAAGCTTATCAAGTTGACTTTGTCTCTATAGCCATTCCAATTTAAAATAGACCACTATCCAGTTAACATCATCTTAATACTCTGCTCCGCTTTTGCTACTGTTGGAACAGATGGCTATTTGTTGGAAGTTACACATAATATAGCTTCTGCTTTGTACTTTCAAACACTAGGAAAGCAGTGGTGAAAGTAGATACTAGAGGGTGTGGTGCTGATAACAGATGCAAGCTTTTCAAGCAGGCAAAATGAAGTCATCGTACAAAAGGGCCTCACTGAGACAGATGCCTGGTGTCAAAGCCATGGCCTCAAGCTCAATGCCAAAAAGTGCATTGTCATCCCTTTTGGTAAAAACTCTGTACCCATGAACTACCACATAGGTGGTAGTCTACTTAACACTGAAAGTGTGATAACAGACCTTGGGACACAGGTGGACAGTAGTCTCTCCTTTGATAATCACATCGCCACAGTAGTCAGGAAATCCTTCTACGTGGCACACCTCATCACAA
Organism: Protopterus annectens; assembly: GCF_019279795.1. Lineage (NCBI taxonomy): Eukaryota > Metazoa > Chordata > Ceratodontiformes > Protopteridae > Protopterus > Protopterus annectens. The sequence continues at coordinate 11,147,784 of NC_056751.1, forward strand.
AAGGTTTCTCATCCAGGAAAAAAGAGGTCATTGTTCCCCTCTACTCATCACTCATTAGACCCATTATAGAGTACAATGCCCCTTTTGGTATGTACCTCACAAGACATCTACAACAACTGGAAAAGCCGCAGAAATACCTCACAAAGAGGAAAACCGGCCTCAAACAGATTCCCTATGCAGACTGTCTCAAAAAACTCCAGCTTTACTCTGTCACATATCGCCTACTCAGAGGTGATCTCTGCCTAATATACAAAGCTATGTCAAACAGAGCTGTTGGACATGCTCCACTTAAAGAAATCCCAATCCCTCCGAGCTACACGCTCTAGGGACCTAAACCTTGTTATCACAATAAACAGAACATGCTGGAAGGATAGATTCCTGTCCCAGAGACTTTCTCTGGAACAAACTACCTATCTATATCAAACAAAGCTCCTCATTAGCACTCTTCAAGAAAATGATGATTGGATGGAGATGGGAAATTCACCCCAGGGATCACTTTGGCTCTGCGTGACAGGAGCATAGGAAAATAATTTTCTTGGGTGGCAAAAGCCAGGGTACCATTTGACTAGGCTTATATAGGCCCTGGGGCCAATAGCCTAGTACCTACCTATGAACCTATGTGTGGGTAAAACCAGCTGTATTTTAAGTCTGTGTTCATATCCTTGATATGGATGTTCTCACCATAAAAACTAGAGAGATTTATGGGGAGGAGCTCCACAGATCTGTTACTGGAAGATATATATGGGTCTACTATGTTAGACCGACAGTCCACAACACCAACACTCACAACACCGACACCACAAGAACGAAACCGCAAAAACACGAAAGTTCACATGCCCGACAAACCACAATACCGACAGTTAACAAAACAAAACGTTTGCTGTTCCACACAACACACACACACAACACAAGCACACCAACAACCTAAAAACCTACACTACACCTTACACACAACTATCTATGCACTAACTTTAACCCAAACCCTAACCCTAAGGTCCGTCACTATCGCACACTTACCTTACCCTGCACCCTAACCCTAACTCACTTAATACGCCCCTAACCCTCAAGTCCCTCACTATCTCACACTTACCTTACCCGCACCCTAACCCTAACTCACTTAATCCACCACTAATCCTCAAGTCCCCCACTATCGCACACTTACCTTACACGCACCCTAACCCTAAGTCTCTCACTTTCGCACACTTACCTTACATGCACCCTAACCCTAAATCCCTCACTATCGCACACACACCTTACACGCACCCTAACGTTAAATCCCTCACTATCGCACACTTACCTAGTCGCGCTCACACATTTCCTATGCCGGTGTTTTCACTGTCGGGATTCTGAGTTGTCGGTTAACTGCTCCGTCAGTCTTCTGGCATTGGTGATGTCAGTGTCGATCTTCCGAGCTTTCGCTCTAATGTAGGGAACCCATATATATATATATATATATATATATATATATATATATATATATACACACACACACTAAAAAGTGCTGTATGAAGTATTTTGTTATGTTGTATCACTCAGACTCTAAGTTCTAAGATAGGTTTGAGGGGGATGTAATCGTTAATACCTGAGGGGGGGTTACTGGCATTAGGCCTCAACTTCCAGACCACTTCTTTCTCTTCTAAGAAAAGCTTAGTGTTACCACCCCTAGAATTAGCAAATACTTTCTCTAGAATAGCAAATTTAAAGGTGTGACAAGTTTTGTTATTCATCAAGTGCCTGTATAAGGCACTATTTGTATTCTTCTTCCTAATGTTATACATATGCTCATAGATTCTATTCTTTAAAGGTCTTTCAGTTTTCCCGACATAAAATTCCGGGCATGTAGGACATAAGGCTAAATATACAACATTGTGTGTGTTACAGTTCCCTTTCTGAAACTTAATTTTAGTCCTATTTATGTTAGCCAACTGTACATCCAAATTCTCACAAATAAACTCACACTGGTTACATGAACCACATTGTTTGTACCTTGAGGGCCTATCTTTGAACTGAGTGGTTTAAAATTCTCAAAACTACTCCTGAGATTAACTCCTGTCTTATACACAAAAGTTGATGAAGTTCCTAATAAATTGTAAATGTCCCCATCATCCCTAAGGACATTCCAATTTTTTTACACCACTTCTTTAAACACTGATGAGTAAGGACTGAGCTTGAGCACCATAGCTCTAGAATGCATAATTTCATTCAAATTTTCACTCCCAGATGTCAGTCCAACCCCTAACAGTGATTTGTACTGTAACCCCCATTGTGATAAGACATAGCAAACAGTCTCATCCACTAAATGGGGTGGATACCCTCTTTCTAGAAACATATTCCCTCACAACTTTTAATTCATAAACATCATCTATGTATTCAGATGTCATTCAGGCCACCAAAATACATTGGTCTTTAAGTATGCTCTTTTTCTGTGACATAGGGTGGCAACTGTTGTACTGTAAGTAGGAGTTGCTAAAAGTGGGTTTGTGGTAGATGTTAGATTTAAACCCATTCTCTGTTTGGGATATGTACGTGTCCAGGTAGGATATACCTTTCTCACTATATGAGTGGGTGAACTTAAAATACGGGCAAACACTGTTCAAATATGCTACATAATTTTCAACTTCCTTTTTATCTCCCTTCCATAGAAGAAACAGGTTTTCCAAAAATCAGACATAAAGTTTCAGTTTACTTGAAAAAGGACTGTTGAATACAAGTCTGTGTTCCCACTAAGTCAAAACAAAATTTGCAAATATAGGGGCACAAGATTCCCCAATAGCAACACCTTTGGTTTGCTTGAAATGCTCCCCCTCAAAATAGATGAAATTCTTATCTGGGACGGTAGTTATAAATTCGAACAACATTGAATCTTATCACTGTCCAATGTACAATATTTGATCATAGATTCATGGAAAAGTTCCAATCCTACTTTCTTAAGTATGGAATTAAACAAGTCAACCACATCAATGGTTAAAAATAATAAATCCTTCTCCCAAAGTTCACTTTTAATTCTAGCTAAAAAATCCCAGGAGTCTTTTAAAAGGTAATGAATGATGTTGTTGTAGGAATGCTTAAGCCAATTATCTATAATGACTCCAAAGGGAAATGTTTTAGACTTACTCCCTGCAACTATTGGTCGGAAAGGAGGTTGTGTCACATTCTTGTGAACTTTGGCAATACTAAAGATAGAAGCTAGTAGGGGTTTCTTAACTTTAAGGAAATTGTATATATCTATAGTAATCCTCTGATCTAGCAAATATTCTTCCAACTCCAAATCTATAAGTCTGTATGCTATATGTGTATCATTTAGTGATCTAGACTCATATGCTTCCAAATTGTTTAAAATGTCTACATCTTGTTTAAGTAATCCATTTGGCTGTACAGCACAATACCCCCCTCCCTTGTTGGGTTTCATAACGCTTATACCTGTGTCTTGACTTAGTTTCTGAAAAAATCTCCCTTTTAGATTTACTCAAGTTGTATACCTTTCTCTTTCTCCCTTTTATAGCTTCATAAGTCTTGTATATGTCCTCTGTGACTAGCTCATCAATGGTTTGTAAAGATGGGTGTAAGGGAGGTTGTATGTGCTCTTTTTCTTAATAGTAGATACCTGAATCTGCTGGGCCTTATCTTTAAATTGAATGGACAGGTTTTGTTTTCTAATAAAAAGTTTCAACTCAATCAATTTGTTTACTAAATCAAAATCTGTAGTAGGTATATATTTCAGCCCTTTGGATAACAGGGAAAAATAATCCTTTGTCACTTCACAAGCAGTGTAGTTGAAAATGTTAAAATGTTTGTAGCTATAAACTACCTTGTTTATGATTAAAATCTCACCTTGTTCTTGGGGTAATATGCTCACTGTACTCCCCATTGATATTGAGACCGGCCCACTCCCTGACCTGAGTCCCAAAAAACTTCCTTGGTCTGGGTTTGCCTTTGGTTGTCCCCCCTTGAAAATCTTTGGAGGTATGGGCATAATTATATCACTTCCTCTGAGAATTCTCACATCTAAAATACCCAGATTGCCTATGGTCATTAATGTTCTCTTCCCCACAACTAGCATTCTCCATTTTATATTCTTTCAATATGTAGGCTTTCTGTCTACTATACTGGGAAATGTCCCGTTCAATTTTCTTCTCTTTCCTCTTAAATAAAGTATCACTATGTTTATTAACAATACTAAATTGCTTTTGATAAAATACTTTCCATTGATCAAAAATTAAGTCCTGGGTGATATCAGTATTGAAAAGCTCAACTTCAGATAATAGTTTACTTAACTTAGCGCCATTGTGTTTAGTTAATAAACACCATGTAGTCAAATCCAAAACTGTCAAATAATGAGTTAATATTATTCATTATTTCTTCATTTAATTCTAAACCCATAGGTTCCCAAAAAATTCTAATTCCTTTTGGTACAATCTTAATTTCAGTACATTTATTAAAATATGCATTATCCATCTGTAACCGTTTAATGCGCTCAAGTTTTTTCTCCATGTGTAAAATCTTTTCCATTAAAGAAGGAAAAGCAGTTTGATTGTGAGCATCAGTTGGCAAACAGTTCTTATGCATAAATGCAGAGTCTCTACTTTTCTCAAGCATAAAGTCCGACTTTAGAATATTATTAAAGTCATTATTTAAGGTACATAAGTCTCTAGCAGAATGACACTGTCGTTATTAGTTGTAATATGTACCTGAATGTCACTGGTACCTGTTGGTGCTGCATTACCAGAAGCTGCTGCATAAGTATGCTTTGGAACAGTCCTTTTAGGCTTAGCTCCATAACGAAGATACTCCTCCTTAGTCTCTGCCCTCGACCCTCAGAAGAGTTGGAAAGCCTCTTAAAATGTGAAACAACACTGTCTGATAATCCCTGAGGCTGAGGAAGCCGCCATTACTCTCTCACATTCACATTTCATTTCACTCTGTTCCTCCTCCTGGTGACATCACATGCAAAGAGGTGGGTGTGTTCTGTTTCGGGGTTTGGTTCATAAGCTCTATGAGCCTAGTTAACTTGTCCTTAGCAATTTGTATTTCTGAATTCAGCCTGTTAAATCTGTTTTAATGTACAGGTGAAAATAAAGATGGGATCTCATCTAGGGAATCCATCCTGCCAGCACCTCAGTAAAAACAGCAAAATAAGTCCAAATTTCTGAGTGCAGCAGTTAAGGCAACAAATACACAGACACTATCACTGCAAAACTGGCTCAGATGGCCCTAGGGCATAAAGACTCCCAAAATACCACGAAGAAAAATCAAGTAAAAACTTCTTTTATTTGTAGTACAAAAGGAATAAGTGCTTTCATCCTGCTTATTAGGACTTCATTAGATCCAGCAATAAAATAGCATTGAAAGTGCTTATATAGATGTACAAATGAGGTAAAAGGAAGTGAAGTATTAACTAAGAACTCTAGTACATTACAACATAAATAACTTGTACCAAAGTAGTATAATAAAAAATCATTTTTCAATAAAAGAAAAATATATATTAACAACTGCATGTTAAAATACACATTGAAATACTACTGAAAAGTGTATTTAAAAAGGTGTGTATTAAAAAATATATGTACTAAAAAGTGCTGTATGGTGTGTTTTGCTATGTTGTATCACTCAGGCTCTAAGTTCTAAGATAGGTTTGAGGGGGATGTAATCGTTAATACCTGGGGAGTTACTAGCATTAAGCTTCAACTGCCATCACTAAATGCAAAACTTATCAAGGTGACTACAATGTTACCAAACATACAGTATCACTAAATCCAAAACTTACTAAGGTTACTACAGTGTGTGGTAGTGTTTGTGTATTTGTTGCCTTAACTACTGCACTCAGAAATTTGGACTTATCAAATTTTGGATTTAGTGATACTGTATGTTTGGTAACATTGTAGTCACCTTGGTAAGTTTTGAATTTAGTGATTCTGTATGTTTGGTAACATTGTAGTGACCTTGGTAAATTTGGATTTAGTGATACTGTATGTTTGGTAACACTGCAGTCATCTTGGTAAGTTTTGGATTTAGTGATACTGTATGCTTGGTAGCACTATAGTCACCTTGGTAAGTTTTGGATTTAGTGATAGTTTATGTTTGGTAACATTGTAGTCACCTTGGTAAGTTTTGGATTTAGTGATACTGTATGTTTGGTAACACTGTAGTCACCTTGGTAATTTTTGGATTTAGTGATACTGTATCTTTGCTAACACTATAGTCACGTTGGTAAGTTTTGGATTTAGTGATACTGTATGGTTGGTAATATTGTAGTCACCTTGGTAATTTTTGGATTTAGTGATACTGTATGTTTGATAACAATATAGTCACCTTGGTAAGTTTTGGATTAAGTGATACTGTATGTTTGGTAACATTGCAGTTACCTTGGTAAGTTTTAGATTTAGTGATATTGTATGCTTGGTAACATTGTAGTCACCATGGTAAGTTTTGGATTTAGTGATACTGTATGTTTGGTAACATTGTTGTCACCTTGGTAAGTTTTGGATTTAGTGATACTGTATGTTTGATAACACTATAGTCACCTTGGTAAGTTTTGGATTTAGTGATACTGTATGTTGGTAACATTGTAGTTACCTTGGTAAGTTTTAGATTTAGTAATATTGCATGCTTGGTAACATTGTAGTCACCTTGGTAAGTTTTGGATTTAGTGATACTGTATGTTTGGCAACACTGTAGTCACCTTGGCAAGTTTTGAATTTAGTGATACAGTATGTTTGGTAACACTGTAGTCACCTTGGTAAGTTTTGGATTTAGTGATACTATATGTTTGGTAACATTGTAGTCACCTTGATATGTTTTGGATTTAGTGATACTGTATGTTTGGTAACATTGTAGTCACCTTGGTAAGTTTTGGATTTAGTGATACTGTATGTTTGGTAACACTGTAGTCACCTTGGTAAGTTTTGGATTTAGTGATACTGTATGCTTGGTAACACTGTAGTCACCTTGGCAAGTTTTGAATTTAGTGATACAGTATGTTTGGTAACACTGTAGTCACCTTGGTAAGTTTTGGATTTAGTGATACTATATGTTTGGTAACATTGTAGTCACCTTGATATGTTTTGGATTTAGTGATACTATATGTTTGGTAACATTGTAGTCACCTTGCTGTGTTTTGGATTTAGTGATACTGTATGTTTGGTAACATTGTAGTCACCTTGGTAAGTTTTGGATTTAGTGATACTGTATGTTTGGTAACACTGTAGTCACCTTGGTAAGTTTTGGATTTAGTGATACTGTATGCTTGGTAACACTGTAGTCACCTTGGTAAGTTTTGGATTTAGTGATACTATATGTTTGGTAACATTGTAGTCACCTTGCTATGTTTTGGATTTAGTGATACTGTATGTTTGGTAACATTGTAGTCACCTTGGTAAGTTTTGGATTTAGTGATACTGTATGTTTGGTAACACTGTAGTCACCTTGGTAAGTTTTGGATTTAGTGATACTGTATGCTTGGTAACATTGTAGTCACCTTGGTAAGTTTTGGATTTAGTGATACTATATGTTTGGTAACATTGTAGTCACCTTGCTATGTTTTGGATTTAGTGATACTGTATGTTTGATAACATTGTAGTCACCTTGGTAAGTTTTGGATTTAGTGATACTGTATGTTTGGTAACACTGTAGTCACCTTGGTAAGTTTTGGATTTAGTGATACTGTATGTTTGGTAACACTGTAGTCACCTTGGTAAGTTTTGGATTTAGTGATACTGTATGTTTGGTAACACTGTAGTCACCTTGGTAAGTTTTGGATTTAGTAATACTGTATGCTTGGTAATACTGTAGTAACCTTGGTAAGTTTTGGATTTAGTGATACTGTATGTTTGGTAATACTGTAGTCACCTTGGTAAGTTTTGGATTATTTGTTAACTCCTGCACTATTTGTAGCTGCTGCCTTTAACTGTAAAACTGCATATTTTCTGCATGTTCTTTCAATGTCATTTGCTTCCACATGACTACTTACCATGACTAGATCACTGGTTTGGATCATGACCATGTCTAGCCTTTTATAAATTAAACTATTGCTCCAGATAGACATGTAGGGGGGTATTCAGAGACATTACCATAACAGCACTACCAATAATTCACTGGTGAGCTCTTAGAGTGCTATGATGATAACGAGTGACTCTGAGACATCTGAGAGCCATGTGGAGCAAAAGCTCACTGCAAGATCATTTGCATGTCTTTAAGCTAAACACATCGTGTTATTAGAACAGCTGTACTAGTATTACCCTTACCACTCCATGCAAAGCTTTTGTTCCTACAGAAACACACACATATTCTAACATGCATGCACATTCACTCACCCAGACAGTCTCACACACACACACACACACACACACACACACACACACACACACACACACACACACACACACACACACACACACACACACACACACACACACACTGATATAACCCCAGTCATGTCTCTACATATGCATAAACACACATAAACATATACAATACATACACACATTCAAACGCATGCAAGTATGGGTGGCCTCACCCACCCACACACACAGCCTTGCCATTTTTACCTGCTCTAGTGCTGACACCCCTAATCCTCCCCTTGTCAATAATGGGTGTACACCATAAAAAATGGCAAACATTTAAGTCACTTCACTCGTAGCAGCACAGTACAATTCGCTTTTAAATCTCTCAGTTACGTTATTTTAATCCCAGTTTAAGGCTCCAGGGAAATGCACATGGCTAATTTGCATTATCTGCACCTCCAGACTGCTACATTTGCATGCTGTGATGTACCACTGTAGCTCTCTTTGAATCAGAATGATGTACTGCAATATGCAAAACTTCCAGAAACAGGCTTGGGCAGTACACTGTGTTTCTAACCCCCAGTAAAATGATCACTTTTTTCATCTTTCAGAGCTCACTGAATCAAGGAACATAATAAAGGAATCATTCAATAAGAGTGTTTACTTTTTTATTTAATTGTTAACAAGGATTGAGCACTGATCCACGTAGACTTTTTTTAGACTCAGCCCAAGAACAGCGTGACTTTCTATAAGTCACTAAGTTGGCGAGTGAAGAGGAGAGGACTGAAAGGAGCTCATTAGGCTTGTGTACTCTGCATTAACTGCCTGTACTGGGCAGTCTTAATGTTCAGTTTCTGCTCCGCAATTCATATACACATATGTTCTCTCTTTTCTTTATATTAATGCTCTAATAATTTATACCATATCTTGCATCGTTGTCTGCATTTGAACACTGGTGTTCTGCTGTAAATGCATTTACTTCCTCAGTGATAATTTACTTTTCTTGTTTATCTGAGAGAATCTGATATTTTTTCTTGAAAAGCTGTATGCACACATTATTCTTCATGTGATAAAACGTTATTAATGCCATATCTTGTCTTATTTTCTAAGGCCTAGTTTGTGTAATGAAGTGCATTCTGTTTCTGTTTTACAGGTTTCTGAAATATGTCTTTGAACACCCTACAATGTCTAGCAGTAAATGTTCTAGTTTTCCCATGCATACACATTTTTCACATTCAGTACATTTCCACAAATTCTTCTTATGCCAACAAAATATTCCACAAGAAATAGAATGAACAAACAGCTCATTGTGATTTAGTTCAAATGTAGTCATTATTTAGCATGAGAAAATAATTAGGAAACACCAAGGATTAAATAGAAAACACTGTATCTAAAACAATTAAATCAACACAACGGCTTTTCTCAGGCATTTATTTTCCTAAAATAAAAATCATCACTATCAGATATATTCTTTAAATCTGTTTCTATAGCATTGGATATTCCATTCATCAGCAGTCCTTGCTGCATTTATAGTTAACCAAATTTGGCACACTGTTACACCAGGTGTGTCTATACTATTGCAGTCCAGATCTAATGCATACATCTTGTCTATATTTAGACTGTAGTGCATGTTTATTAGCTGGCTGCAGCTGGCCCATTTGGATCAGTCTGTAACCACAGATAATAAGCATTAAATACATTAAATAAATAAAGATCTCTGTTTATCCAAGTTAATAAAATTCATAAGCTTTAGTGAAAAAAAAAAATCTGACATTTACAGAATTATACAATTTAAAGAAATTTCTTGTCCTGACATCAGCAAATAACCAAATTGAGAGCTTAGTTCATTCCTTAGAATTGCACTGATACTGTATACTCATAGTGTACTTGAGTTCTCTGACAGGGTGTGACTAAAATTGCATTATTTTAAACAATATCATCCTTGCACCAAAGTTCAGTTTACAGTCAGATGATCATGATGTCTACATATATTTTTTGACCATATTCTGTTATTTAATTCTTCCTGTACATACAAGTAAAAGTATTAGAATATAATAATATCTCATTTAAAAAACTATATAGTCATTAAGTATATATCCATGTACTTCACAAGATTGCAGATATTAATGATTGACTCCACAAAGGATGGCCAACGTTTTGCCACAGTGACAATTTTAATAAACTGATGGTATTTTTAAGTCTGACTTTGAGGTACTATTAATTTTTTCAGTCATCACATTATTTTACAGGAAAACATGAGTGCTGGATGTCCCCAAAAAGCAACATCAACCAATCAAGTCGAAAAAAAATGTTTGAAAGAAACACCATATGGCCTGTTAAAGAAATCACACAAGTCTTAAATGCCACTCCTACTACCTTTAAACGACACCAGTAAGTCTCTTTTTTCCAGTATTTGCTTTATTGTGAAATGATGTACAACAGAATGTGGCCTGATGGAGGCCAGGGATTATTCCTATTCTATCTTTTTGATGACACTGGTCAGTGTCTCTTCTATTTATCTCTTTGTCTATCTTTCTATATCTACCTGTTCACTAAGAAGGCAGTTTCATCCTACAACCCTTTTCATCTGTGATCTTTGTTTTCCTACATGAATTTCACAATTACAGCACATTTTATGAATAACACCATCACAATTAGTCAAACGAAACAGCAGCCTATGGTTAAGCCACAACTATAACCAGTAAAATGAAATGAAAAAAACATCCAGGGAAAACAAAGCGTTCTGTTGTGCTTTTATTCCAACTTGCAGAACAATCACAATTAGTGTTTTACTTGAATGACACAAACTGAGGTAAATATTAGTTATAAAGAGTAGCTAGTAGAATAATACATCATATCTGAAATGAAAGGGGGTAAAAGGGGGGGGGGGGCTTGAGTTGGGTCCAAACCAATAAATATTCCTCGTGTGAAGTCTGGCCAAAGGAATAATGAGAGTGGTACAGGTGATGAAACCTACAAATCTAAGATATTCCCTGGCAGCTGCCAAAGTTTGGCTGGAAAATATCAGAAACATCCTTGCAACATTGCACTTTCTCCTGAGGAAGAAAAGCCATTATGAGGAATGTCTTGAGTAGGCATCCTAGAAGCACTATCCTGTGAGACAGGATGACAGAACATTTCCCTATGTTCACCTGAAAACCCAGAATGAGAAAAAGCTTGTTTACACAGTTGACAACTTATAAAAACATATGCAAAAATGTGGCAGTCTAAATATGCAAACATGTGAATGCCCTGAAACTTGCATTGGGCTATTACAGGGGCCAGGCACTTTGCAAACACCATTACAGCTATTGGCAAACTTAAGAGCAAAGCAGAAAACCAAAAATGTAAACCAATACAGAAAAAATGTAAAAAGTACTGTACCTGAAATATTTGAGAAATGGAGTGTGATATGAAGGTTTAGAAAGAAAGGTCTACAACAGGTCTCCAGGTTCCTTCTTTTGTTGGCAGCAGAAAGATTCTTGAATAAAATTGTTTCTCTCTTAGACCTGGGAGAACAGGTTCTATAACTCCTAGATATGCCAACTGTTCTAGAATAGGAGGGAATGGGGAGGTTTGATTGGCTGGATGAAGAGGAAGAGAAATCTCTTGAAAAAGAGGAAGGGAAACTCACTGCCAGCTGTAACCTTTATGAATGATTTTCAGACCCCAAGTGCCTAACATTATTTGGTGCCACAGAGGGAAGTAAAGCTTTACAGAACTGCCATGGTGGGGGTGGGGGGGGTGGGGGCACATGAAGGGGCATATAGCAAGTCTATTTTCTTAGAATGTCCTTGGTTTTGAGAAGAACTTCCTTTCTTCTTCGAATCTCCATGCCATTGCTTTTTGAAATTTTATTTGTATATACCTTGCAGGGAATGTTTAGTCTGCTTTCTGGAAAAGAAACCTAAACAAGAAGAACATTTTCTATACTATTATATTTTGGGAAAAAAAGTTGAAAAATCTGAGTAACCCCTTGACTTAACTTTTCCCCTATACTATGACCTTTTGAGGACCTCAGCAGAGGAAGTACCAAATAATACTTCTTTATCCTGGAGAAACATTCAGAATCTCAACTTTGACATCCTCTGATAAATTCTGAGAAAGTAACCACGTAAATCTTATCTTTGACCCATTGCAGCAGAGTTATGAGCACATTTTACAGAGTGTTTGGTACCTAACCTCAGTGGATACTAATGAATTCAGGGATGTCTTAACTTTCTCATATTGTCAAAGGAAGTCAGCATAAACTTAGACATGAGCCCGACAATTCACTGTCCTGAAGGCTAAGGTAAAAGTATAAACTGTCTTCTCAACCTAGTAAGGCTTTTCCCCGCATGTCAGAATGAATAAGCCTAGCTCCCATAAGGAGTTTGTCAGAAGCTGACTTTGATAGAAAAAATACTGCAGGATCTGAACTGGGGTTAAAAAATGTATTTGTGGGACTGTGGCATGTTAATATAATTTAATAGATCTTCTGGGACCAGGTGGCAGATTCAGGCAAATGATGGCTGCAAAGAAAATATCTTCTAAGGTTGGCAACACAGGATGAATATCTGAAAGTTTAGGAAAATTCACCTGTAACAAATCATAATATATTTGCTGGAATTGTGGTATTTCTTTTGTTCTCACTTAAACAAATACTTCATTCTGGCCATAGTATCAGAACAATACAACTCTTCAGGAAGGCAGTCTGAGGAATAACTTTTCTCAGAGTCAGATTTCCCATGCAGTGGGAATTTGATACACAGTCTAAGTCCAAATCCTGTCCCTCACACTGGGAATCAGAATCAGAAAGACAGGAAAATCATTTCTTTTTAATAAGGGGAACACTCAGCACAGAAAGATTTATAGCTTTAGATAAACCTTTAACAAATCCCACAGTCAATCACCCTTATCCACTTTGGAGAAGATAAATGTCTAACCTTATATTTCCTTTTCTTGGGAGATCTCCTAGAAAAAAGTTTGGCTTGAAAGAAGGTCCTTTCTCTGTAAATGAAGCTCCTCCAAAAGGCTTAATGAAGGAATATGACTAAGTCCCTTCCCTGATGCCAGCAAGAGTGGTTCTCCCTTATCTGACAAGAGCAGGTGAACAGCTGCAGAGGAAGTGTCTGCCTCCCATTCTTTGGTGGCTTCCCAATGAGCAACACAAGAAGGACCAAGATAAAGTGATGAGCTGTCTGAGAAACAACAGATGGTCATAGCGCTGTCCCCCATCCGTGGCTGAGGTGAAGGGGAAACCATAGTCAACACTGATAACTTTTCTCTTCTTACTGTTTAAGGAGGGAGTTGAGTTACTAAGATTCAGGTTCATGTTCTTGCCACAAAAAGTTCCTGATAAACAGTTAGCAGAACTTTGAAGAGGCAGTCTTACCTTCTGATAGAAAAGTTAATTCCTGAGGTAAGATTTTTAGTGACAAGTAAGAAACAAGCTCCATTCCATCTCAATGCCTTTTGACAGAAAAGGATCACTTTTCCTCACAAAAAAAATGATAATTTATAAGGGAATCACCACAGGGATCCAGGACTGTTTGTCTACTGAAAAACCTTTAAAGAATTGGTCTTACCTACTGATAGAAAAGTTAAGGTCTGAGGTAAAATGTTTTAGTGACAGCAACCAAACACAGTAGCCTTTTCCTCATGAAATATGATAAATAATAAGGGACTCTCCAAAGGGACTCAGGATCATCTGTCTGCCAAAAAAGGTGTCTGAAAGCTGGTATCAGAGCTTAGGATAGATCATGACAGAAAAAAAATGAGATAAACATTTTTAATGACAACCACAAAACCCGCATGCCTTAGCCCCAAGCCACAAGTTTTTACTAAAAGTAAAACTTTTTTCTCTTAAAAATCAATTATTTGAAACACAGTTTCCATACTGACTCATGACTAAAAAATGTCATATTTGAGGTAAAATTTTTAATGAAGGACAATAAAAACACATATTCTAGCCTTTAACAAATATTTCTGAAAGAAAAGAATAACTTTTCTTTAACAATAGATGAAGGAGAAGGTATTCCTTAATGGGGTACTTATCTGCCCCACCCTAAGGAAGCTCTAGATGAACATCAAACACTTAATAGCCCTCAAGGAAGAGCACACTTTGATAGTAAGAAAGTTCTGAAGTTTTGTTGCCCTTGTCACAGATTTTATACTGCTCTCATTGAGCTAGGATATGTGGAAAGTGCCCCTCGCCATGGATTTTATACTGCTCTCATTGAGCTAGGATGTGTGGAAAGTGCCCCTGGCCATGGATTTTATACTACTATCATTGAGCTAGGATGAGTGGAAAGTGCCCCGGGCCACGGATTTTATACTACTATCATTGAGCTAGGATGTGTGGAAAGTGCACCTGGCCACAGATTTTATACTGCTCTCATTGACCTAGGATGTGTGGAAAGTGCCCCTGGCCATGGATTTTATACTACTATCATTGAGCTAGGATGAGTGGAAGTGTAGAATGAATTTGATACACAGTCTAAGTCCAAATCCTGTCCCTCACACTGGGGATCAGAATCAGAAAGACAGGAAAATCGTTTCTTTTTAATAAGGGGAACAATCAGCACAGAAAGAGTTATAGCTTTAGATAAACCTTTAACAAATCCCACAGTCAATCACCCTTATCCACTTTGGAGAAGATAAATGTCTAACCTTATATTTCCTTTTCTTGGGAGATCTCCTAGAAAAAGATTGGCTTGAAAGAAGGTCCTTTCTCTGTAAATGAAGCTCCTCAAAAAGGCTTAGTGAAGGAACATGACTAAGTCCCTTCCCTGATGCCAGCAAGAGTGGTTCTCCCTTATCTGACAAGAGCAGGTGAACAGCTGCAGAGGAAGTGTCTGCCTCCCATTCTTTGGTGGCTTCCCAATGAGCAACACCAGAAGGACCAAGAGAAAGTGATGAGCTGTCTTAGAAACAACAGATGGTCATAGCGCTGTCCCCCATCCATGGCTGAGGTGAAGGGGAAACCATAGTCAACACTGATAACTTTTCTCTTCTTGCTGTTTAAGGAGGGAGTTGAGTTACTAAGATTCAGGTTTATGTTCTTGCCACAAAAAGTTCCTGATAAACAGTTAGCAGAACTTTGAAGAGGCAGTCTTACCTTCTGATAGAAAAGTTCATTCCTAAGGTAAGATTTTTAGTGACAAGTAAGAAACAGACTAGCTCCATTCCATCACAATGACTTTTGACAGAAAAGGATCACTTTTCCTCACAAAAAAAAATGATAATTTATAAGGGAATAACCACAGGGATCCAGGACTATTTGTCTACTGAAAAATCTTTAAAGAGTTGGTCTTACCTACTGATAGAAAAGTTAAGGTCTGAGGTAAAATGTTTTAGTGACAGCAACCAAACACAGTAGCCCTTTTCCTCATGAAATATGATAAATAATAAGGGACTCTCCAAAGGGACTCAGGATCATCTGTCTGCCAAAAAAGGTGTCTGAAAGCTGGTATCAGAGCTTAGGATAGATCATGACAGAAAAAAATGAGATAAACATTTTTAATGACAACCACAAAACCCGCATGCCTTAGCCCCAAGCCACAAATTTTGACTAAAAGTAAAAGTTTTTTCTCTCAAAAATCAGTTATTTGAAACACAGTTCCCTTACTGACTCTTGACTAAAAAATGTCATATTTGAGGTAAAATTTTTAATGAAGGACAATAAAAACACATATTCTAGCCTTTAACAAATATTTCTGAAAGAAAAGAATAACTTTTCTTTAACAATAGATGGAGAAGGTATTCCTTAATGGGGTACTTATCTGCCCCACCCTAAGGAAGCTCTAGATGACCATCAAACACTTAATAGCCCTCAAAGAAGAGCACACTTTGATAGTAAGAAAGTTCTGAAGTTTTGTTGCCCTTGCCACAGATTTTATACTGCTCTCATTGAGCGAGGATATGTGGAAAGTGCCCCTGGCCACGGATTTTATACTGCTCTCATTGAGCTAGGATGTGTGGAAAGTGCCCCTGGCCACGGATTTTATACTACTATCATTGAGTTAGGATGAGTGGAAAGTGCCCCTGGCCACAGATTTTATACTACTATCATTGAGCTAGGATGTGTGGAAAGTGCCCCTGGCCACAGATTTTATACTGCTCTCATTGACCTAGGATGTGTGGAAAGTGCCCCTGGCCATGGATTTTATACTACTATCATTGAGCTAGGATGAGTAGAAAGTGCCCCTGGCCATGGATTTTATACTACTATCATTGAGCTAGGATGAGTGGAAAGTGCCCCTGGCCATGGATTTTATACTACTATTATTGAGCTAGGATGTGTGGAAAGTGCCCCCGGCCATGGATTTTATACTGCTCTCATTGAGCTAGGATGTGTGGAAAGTGCCCCTGGCCACGGATTTTATACTGCTCTCATTGACCTAGGATGTGTGGAAAGTGCTGTAAAGCTTTGACAGGACATCTTATACATTACTGCAGTAGTAAGCAATGAAGAACATCATCTGCATCAGTTTAGCATGTGAACACCTGTATGTCTTATACCACATCAAGGAACAACTGCTGCCAGACATAATATGGCCTGAGAAAATAATGAAAACAATTGATTGCCCTTAAAAACTTTGTGAAGGGCATGCAGTACATAGTGGGGATTAGGCAATTATGTATGGGGTATTATGGAAGTAGAAAGAACGTTTAGATGAGGAGAAGGTAGGAGATGACTTATATCAACAGACTACAGTTAGGGTCTCAGTGATGTACTGTGACATGATCCATGCTTTCATTTTAGTGACACATGATTTCTGACACTCCAGCACTGACCAGTGCCTTGGTCACCTTTGCCAGTCAATGACATGAAAGCACCAAGCTCACTACAGAGTGCTTTATTCAGTAATGAACTAAGTTTACATCATAGTGCCAGAAAAATATGCTAACTTTTTGTGAACTCAGACATACAAAAAGTATAAATTATTACCAAAATACATTTTTCCATTCAGTACTCATTCACAGCAGGAAAAAGACCAGTGGTGTCATAATGGAATTTTTGGAGGGTGTAATGGTACTGTAAGGAATTACAGATACTCCATCATGTTTCACCCACTAACTGCAGAGATACTTGTCATTAGTTACATCATCTTACTTCCATTCCTTGGTTATAACAGACTACTTTTACCCATATGCACCACAACACATTCACTCACCCAGAATGGAGTGACTAAAGTGAATACCAATTGATTAGTAATTCACTATTTGGTAGTTTGATGGGATGTGTAGTACTCTTTCTGCTTAGCAGTGGATGGCTTTTTGCCAGTGTTAACTATCTGTGGACCTTTTAAAGTAAGAAATCTTGACAAAGCCATAAATAATGGAAGGGACAAAGGACAAGAAATAGGGACACTTTATAAATAGTGCTCTTGCAAACTTAGAAAGTTGATAGAACAACAGGTTTTGCATTAGAATGAATTTTCTGAAGGGTATGAAGTCAGAAACTCAAATTACTGTCATTGTTTTCTGACTTTAACCCTCAATGATTTGCCAACAATTTGCCAGAAAACCACAATGTTCTCAGAAACAGACCAAAAATATGGGGCAAAAATATGGACATCTGAGAAAATCTGTACAGTTGAGAGCTATGCTTCACAAGACTGCATTGACAGAGGTGTGCATGTGCACACACACACACACACACACACACACACACACACACACACACACACAAACCACTGCAGAGTATCTGGCTGCATTAATGAAAAATCAACAACCAAAACAAAGTGCATTGACTCTGTAATTTAAAATCTGCCACTGAGAAATGCAAGAACAAGTTTTATTAGAAACTTTCAACTTTAGTGGTACTTTCTAAGAGGTGCCTAGTACTATCAGTATAAAATACAGTGTTTACTGGATGACACTGTAGTCTCCTGTTGTACTTTAGGCAAAGAACACTAATCTGCTACACACATAAACTATTGGTTTGAACCAGATTACTTCTGCTCTCTTCCTGTGTGTGCATCTCATTTATTTTTTCTCCTTCTGTGTACATCATACTAAGAACGAGGCCTAGAGCTTCAAGTACTCATGGCATGGCCATGTTGCAATTAATTAAGCTCTGATGTCTCACATCAAATGGGTCATATCATAGATTCATAGGTTCATGCGTTCATAGGTGATTACTAGGCTAATGGCAGAAGGCCGTTTATGAGCCTAGCCAATATCACCCAAGTTATGGCAATATTATATCTTAATTACCCAGATATGTGTTGCAATAGTATCAGGGTATGGGTCTTTGGGTGTTGGAGCCCTGAGTCATTTTACAGACTGCCTCTGTCTGTACGGGACATGGGCAGTATCCCAGGAGTGAATATATTGTTCCCCATCGATTTAGCCAAATTCATTTTGAAGACAGTGAGGGATCTGCTCTCCAGCAAGTTCTGTTAGAGTCACAAATAAGGTTCAGGTCCATGGAACACATGACAATTGTATAATTTTTGTTATGAATATCTAACATTTTCTTCAAGGATGGATCAGAGAATGCCTTATAGGTCAGGCATAAGTCCTCTCTCAATAAACAAAATGAAACAGAGTAAAGGGATAGGGCCTTCAGTCGGTCTGCAAAAGACATGTGTCCTACCACTATATCATTTTTTAGTGAGAAACCTCTGGGACTGCTCCAATTGGTGTAAGTGCCTGGTTAGGTACATGCAGAAGGGAGCATTGTACTTGTTTATGGGCCTGATGAGGGCCGAGTACAATGTTAATATGACTTCCTTTGATCTTGATACCATGCCTTTACTTATAAGTTGAGCCACACAAAAGGATTTCCTCAATGCTGCAGCTATCTGGGGGTCAAACTTTGAGTTACTAACTATCTGTGTTCCTAGGTCCCTCACCACTGGGTCTACTTTTATGGGTGTGCTATCAATACTATAATTGCAGGGATAACTGATTTATTGAAGGGTATGATTATGTATTTAGCATTTAATCTCAGACCATGGTTTTGACACCACTTGTTTTTTCATTTTTAGACCTGTTTGTAGGATGCCAGCATTGTTTGGGGATTAAATGACTGGTCCCAGCTTACAGTTGTCAGCAAACTTGGTGACCCAGAGGCTCCCAACATTGGCCTTCACTTCAGAGATGTATATAACAAACAGGAGGGGTCCCAAGAATGAGCCTTATGGGATACTGCTAGTAACAGGCTTCTTATCAGAAGTGAATTCACCTATCTGGACAACAGTTGCCTATCCATCTGATGATGTAGGGGTTTATGCCTAACTCATTAAGTTTATCTATGATAACCAAGTGGGGGATTGTGTCAAAAGCTTTGGCCAGGTGTAGTTAGTACCATTTTATCCTCATCCATGTCCCTGGTGACTGTCTCAAAGAAGTCTTCAGATTCAGCAGGCAAGACCTTCTTTTAACAAAGAAAAATTGTGTCTGGTCCAGTTTTTGGAGAGTTCCTGTGTCATTATTGATCAGTTTAGTGATAATTCTCACCATGGCCTTGTAGATAAGGCTGGTCAAGCTTATGAGTCTGTATTTCCCTGGGTCAGTTGATGGGCCCCCTCGGTGCATAAGGACAACTATTGCAGTTCTCCATTCCTCTGGGACAAAGCTCGTACAGAGGCTGTGGTTAAAGAGGGTTTCTAGTGACCCTGATAGATTCTGTTTTAAGCTATTTAAGAACCATCCAGGGATGTTGTTGGGGCCCATGGAGGTTGTGTTTTTGGCTTTAATGAGTGCAGTAAGGATCTGTTTTCTTATAATGACTGGTAGGGGATGGTTGCGGGTTTTTCTTTGGTTGTGGTAGGAGGTGATGGGGGAGAAGTTTGAACTGAACTTGTTGGCCAACAGGTTTTCTATAGTTTCAGGCTGACTTAAATGTTGCCATTCATGATTAACTTGGCACATTGCTGAGCATTTCCCCTGAGATTAGAGATGTAATTGAAAAAGCCTTATAGTTATCTTTCACAAGGGAGGCTATCTTTGCCTCATAGTTTACTTTAGCAGATTTAACCAGCTCTGTAATTTTATTCTTTAGACTGGTGAGTGTCTTTTTGCAGTGTTTTGTCTGTTTCTTCTTAGCTTTGGAGAGGATATTTTTTCCTTTTGTTGAACAGCCTATTTATGCTAGTGGTCCATAAGGGTGGTTTATTTTTGCTAGTAATCATAGGTTTGACTCAGACAGGTAATGCCTCCTCTATGCAGCTATGAAAGTCCAAAACCCCTCAGCAAGTGAATTACGGGTTGTGTGAGTCTCCCAGTTTATGGAGTGGTAGTTGACATCACCCATAAATATGGTATTAGGCTGAATGTTAAGAAATTCCAGTAGGTTTAGGTAGTAGGTGTGGTTTTGCAGACTCATGCTAGGGAATCTGAAGCTAACAAGGATATGATAGGGGGTTGCACCTATGGTTAGTTGGGCATGGAGTAGCTCAAGCAAGTCATGTTGTTGGACCAGTCCTGCAGTGTACTTGTCCTTTATGAACACTGTGACATCTTCTTCCTTTGTTTTATCCTGAGCTGAGGGGGATCAAAATTTATAAAAGGTGTTGTATGCTTTGATAGCTAGGGTGCGTTCTATGGTTTAAACCATGTTTCCATGACTGCGCATATGTCAGCATTCTCCAGGGTGAGGAGTGCTTCCAGGGAGTGCAGTTTTTTTAATTTAAATTATGATGCACCCATTACTTCTTAGCCTGATAGTATAGCTCACAGAATTAAGGCTATATGCAATCCTGACTTCTAGTCTTTTACCCCGGTTTCCTTCCCACTTTCCTGAAATGCTGGTTGATTGACTACACAAAATTGTCCACATATATACTGTATTTAATATTGCAATTGTGGGCCAGACTGTTGCTGAAACATATGAAAAAGGCTGATGCCCTGCTGGGCTTACCTAGTTAAAACTTTTGGAGTCATATTATATATTTAAACCTCCCACAGACAATATGGCATATACTCAAAGAGGTACCAGCTGTGATATAACTATCATGCATGCTGCAAATGTTGCAACCAAATCTGTAAAACATGTAACCATAACGAGCATAAAAACATCTTTATAAAACAAAATTATTTTTAGCAAAACCATGCAGACCACATTTGTAGCCCACTTGTCTTATTCTATTACATTATTTCATAGGATAGAATTTTCTTAGTAGCTTTTCATGCAATGATTTGATCTATTTCTGCAAAAATGAGGATAAGCTAGCAAGAACATGTTATATGACTATTACACTGAGGTAGAGACTTGAGCATTCGCAGGCTGGTCATGTTAGTGTGATACGAGGATGGAAACTATCACCCTTTTTCTTGTTTATTTCTGTGGCTGAAGAGATTGAACCATGACATTATATATTCTTAACTCAGCTGTCACTTTTTTAAACTGAATTTTATAATTAGTTTTATTATTTCCAGTACTACAAAGAGATGTGCCTTGCAACATTTTAAATGACCTCTTTTTTCATAAATCTCAGCTTTGCACTTTATTAAAACATACACACTCATTAACCAGACTGCAAGTAGTTTTCAAGAAAACAGTAAGTGGTAGCTCATGCCGAATCTACACCTGCAGGAATCGAATCATGTCATACTCTCACGTGTAGTTTATTTATTCTCTTCTTGTTTACTCATTCTTAAAGCAAATGTGCTGAAAATAGTTTAACATCTGGTAAAATATTGCACTCATTCTTTTAACAGTTATTGAATATTTTCCTTTGGGTATAAATAGAAGATGTCAAAAAATATACTTAGAAAAATAATGCAAAAAACAGTTTTCATGTTGTTTTACTGCTGCTTTCAGGTACTGCATTTTGCATGTTACAACAAAAAGAGATGAATGTGATCAAGAAAACATAAGTTTATCTAATGTACTTTGTCTAACTTCTTACAGGACCTGAGTTACTGTACTGATTTGTAATGATACTAGAACTGATAAAGCAGCAATTTTTGACAGTTTTTGAAGTTGTTGCCTAACTTCATATGATTCTGTCACATATTTTAATTATGTAGAGATGCCGTAAAACCTCTCAAGAGTCTTTCAACAAAATGACTTAGTGGATTAAAAGTTTGTCATCATCATTGTATCATATTTATTTATGTCAGTTCATTCATAAGCCACTTTCTCATCTCAAGCACATCCATTTAGCATTTAAAACAATTTGTTCACTTGGCATGTTCTTATTTTAAAATATGGCACAACTTGTTGGAGGGAGTAGAACACCTGACTACACATTTGGAGACAACTACACCCATTTAGCCTGACATACTAACTCAGAGGTCTTGACATCTCAGGAAAAGGTATGTGCAGTTAAGGGTGGAGGACAGGAGGTGACAACATAGATATTGGCTGTTACTGTACTGAATTCAGTCAGAACTGTTGGCAAACCTACTTATGGAATACTCTAACTTCAGTGCATTGACTTTTTAAGATGTTAATTTTACTTTATTATTGTCTAAACTAAGCAAAATACAGAAATGATATATGATGACTATTTTTGTAAGGAATGGCAGGGGAGACTCTGTCTGATTAATTAATGACTATGGAGTATTCCTGTGGAGACTGTAGGAATCAAACCCATGTCGACAAATTTGTTACAGCTTCTTTCCAGCCAACTGGCATAGTCCATTATTTGTTTATGTTCTTACTCAAGAGGGCACACCTGGGCGCCAGTTTACCTAGTTTCCTAATGGGACATTATCTCAGTCCATGTGAGCATAAGATGACCCTTTGACAATGATATGAGAATGATTAATATCATTGCTTATATGAAGCTCTTCCTGCCTTTTCCTTCTTGAATATAGTGATGCAGGTCTAAACACAGAAGTACCAATATTGCAATATGAAAACATTCTTTCCAACATGGTGTGACTTGTCTCCTGCATGACAGAGTAATATGGAATGCAGTGACATGCCTTGTATACATACCGCTGGGGGTGATGACATCATTACAGAGCAGCACAGCTATCTTATATCTGCCAAGTAACTGCATGCCCTCACTCCATACTGTGCACATGCAGAGAACCTCTCCAGGAAACAGTGTGATCATTAATACAATGCATCTCCAATCAGGTCATGAATATTAAAAGCTGTGTAATTCATGCTATATGTCATGTCAGTCTATTAGAAATTTCAACTAAATACATGGTTTATTCTGCACTGAAAAAGAATGGTACATAAACTTGGCATGTGATATAACATTTTTTCACTGCAAAAATATTCTGCTATTGTCTTGTTATTCAGCAGAAATATTTAGACTTATACTAATATTTGAAAGATATTTTAATGGCTGTGGTCCAGCTTTCTTTTCTTCAAGAAAAAGGAAAACATCTCATTTGGTTTAAAATGTCATCTACAAGCCAGATAGTTATGACTGAAGGAAAAATAATACGAATAAGATATGGATTGCTTGGAAATGAAGATTTGATGCATGTTTTATTAACTGCTGTTTGAAGAAACTTTTGGAAGAAGTGTTTTTAGTTGTCCGGTAGTCTTAATTTAATGTATAGCTTTGTGGTTTTGCATATTTTGCTATGACTATACTTCAGTATACCATCTTGCAGCTATAAAATGCTACACCTAGTAAAACACTTCATGGCTGAGATTTTGTAATTGGCTTTCTTGTTTACCTTGTTTGGATGTATTACCGTTTGAGGCAAGTGAAAGTTGCAATCTCTCATATGTGGAAAATGGGATAAAGTAGCATGACTCTGTGTGTGTGTGTGTGTGTGTGTGTGTGTGTGTGTGTGTGTGTGTGTGTGTGTGTGTTTGTGTTTGTGGTAGGGAAAGGGTATTGTTGGAAAGGAGCCAGAGAATTTGATTTATTCTAGAATTCTGGTACTTTCTGTACCATGGGGATATTTCTATTGCATCTGATCTTTATTCAGCTGTTGTATTCATTTACCTGAAATGTATCCCCGACTACTTTTAAGTTCTGGGGTAGCATATAACTGCGTGACATAGAACAGGAATACAAAGTTCTTACCCACAATCAGATCTAACTCTGAGATAGCGATCGCCAGGGACAGGTGACTAAAAGTTATGAATAAACTACAGTTTTCTTGGCAGGAGCCTTCACAGGTTCCAGGACTTGCTTCCAAAGGAAGCAAAAGTCCACACCATGTTGAGGGGAATTTATGAGTGGATGGGAACAGTTATAGGAAAGCAAACACAGACACTGAACACGGAGATACAGGTGAACAGCAGTCAGTAAAGGGTGAGATAGTTCACATTGGGCAGCTCAGAGCTTAAGAACATTTAAGAGACACTGACATAATTTTTGGGAAGCAGTATGAAAAGGAGAAACATGGTATTGAGAGTTTGTTTTATTTGTATTGTCTTACACTTCTTCATGTACTAATGCTAAACTTTCCAAATATGTATGATTTGATTGTCACATAGTAAAAATAATACAGTTTTCTCAAGCTACTTTTACCTGGCATACATTGTCTTCTTTCTCAAACTGAAACCTTTTTCACCCAACTTCATGCAGATTTTTTTATTTACATTTACCATATGCGTCTTATGAATATGATTATCTTTTTTCTGTTGTGTGAAGGACAGTTTGCCACCATCCCCTCTCACAAAACTGAACTAAAACAGTCCTACAGGAAGGAGTAATGTTCTGTTTTTACCTGAGAAAAGGAAGAGATAACAGATAATATTTGCTTATAATGAACTAGACATCTTGTTTAGAAATGGGAAAACATAATTGTCCGTGTTTATCATAGCAGTCATTAGAAGTGTGGCTTTTTTTTTTCATTCGTACCCTCCTTTCTGCTTCCTACCTGTCTTTTATACTACACGGTCCAATTTAAGTAGACAGATGCATACAGCTAAACTAGAAATTACTTAACAGACAAATTCTAGCCCATTAAAAATATCTTACCTCACTCAGCTCATTTTAGGCATTCTCTTTTCAATTAATTCAATTGAAGTAGCAAACAACTTACCATACAGAGCGAATTCCCCTCTTCCCCGTATTGTGTGTTAAGGAAGAATTAACTTTCTGAAGGGTTTACATAAATATTATCCTTCGCGAGAACCTTCCATTCAAGATGAAGACAAAGCAGAAAGATTTTACACTAAGAAATGCCTGTTACGTTAATAAGCTGCTGATACACACCATCTGTGATTGTACTATAGAAACAGTGCTGAATGCTAATGTACTATATGGTTCTTGTGGCTTTTTTAGTTCATTTCTAAAAAGCATGAGGGACTCAGCCCTCCTCCCCCAAAGCAGACACAGAGGCACACACACACACACACACACACACACACACGCACACATGCACACACCATGGTTTCCACAGGGCTGGGGTCCCACTCTTAAGACTTAGTCTTTCAACAGACCAGTCTGAGCTCTACATTATAAATGATTCGTAGCCAACAGGAAAGGCTGTGATCTGATCTCTCTTTGAAGCAATGTTAACTTACACATGGCAGCAGACTGCATAAACTAAGGTTTAACTCTCAGTGCTGACTTATTTCCATTTAACCCTTTCAGTTTGCAAAGTTTCCTTAAAGTGCTAACTTCCAACTGACTCTCTGTATGTTTTCTATCAACAATGTTTTGCTGTCTTTTTTTCATAGTATTACATCACTTAGAAAAAAATATGCAGATTGTCTGACTGCATTTTTAAGAAGACAGTAAATATTTAATAAGAATTTCTTAGACAGTATGACTGAGATGGAAAAAAAAAAGAAAAAATACAAAGCATCTACTGGCAAATAAAAGTCCAGTGGCCCTTACACATGTTTACGGTTGAAAAACTAATAGAAGAAGAAGCTCCTACTTTTCCTGCATTTCTGGCAAGATTTGTAGCAAACCCTTCTTACATTTCCTTCTTTCATCGACTGTATTTAGATGCCTTTATCCACCACTCTCTTCCTCTGTCCCTGTCATTCTTTTTCTAAAAACTACTTCCTAAGTTTTTAACTCACCCCCTGCCTCATAGTGTCATGGAGTTTTGACTTTGCTCATCCTATGGCTTTGGGAACATTTATAGGGTTAGATGAATAGTAGAGAAACTATAATGTAAACAAATATGACAACTTGAAAGAATAAGTGTACAGCAGGATAATCATGCCTTTTGTGTGACTTTGTGATAGGAATATCATGCAATAAGATGTTAACATTAAACTGCCAGCTTAAAAAATATTTTACTGTATCTATGTAAAGATTTACACACTCAGTTCTTTCAGATAAAAAAAATGTAAAAATGGGACTTGTTGTGGCCATGTTTATTTTCAGCATTTGTTATATGTCTGACTACCTTTACTGGGAAATGGAAATTAGCTAGCCTAAACTTGAAAGACCTTTTCTACCCATACCCCCTTGCTATCCTCATTACAGTTCTTGTGTGATACTGTTATACTTAAGTGTGTCCTACAAAACAGCAAGCCTGTTTTGGCTGAGGGGTAATCATGTAACAGCACACAGTTTCAGTACTTTTTAAAGTCCCTTTCTCCATGTACCCTGGCATTTGCCCTGCCTGCTGCTCCACTACATTATGATGTTGATATGTTTGGACTAGCTAAGATTACAGCTACCAACTGATTTTCCTTATTGCTGCCTTCAGCTAGTATAATTCCCATTCTGTGCACTGTGCAACTCAGCCTGAGTGTTCACCTACCATTGACCACCTAACTCAAAAAGGTACATTTGGATAAGTTAATCATACACATTATGACAGGTATGAGGATTTCTGTTAGCAGGGTAAGCATTTATTTAGACATAGCAAGATTTTAACTATTTGCTCCCTAATTTACCACTGTATAATTACAAACTTGATTATCAAATAGCTGCACCATTGTTTTCTGCAACGGGTTTGACATGCACTTTTAAACCATTCCTCTAAGAAAAAATAACATTTGAAACCTGTAAATGCAACTCAGAGACATAAAAATTTATAAAGTATAACCCGAGCTTCAAACTAATTCATAAAAAACAGTTACTGTTAATCTTGAGATTATATTCGTTTTTAATCTCTATAAAACAAATAAAAAAAATTAAAAACAACACTGTGTATCTAAATATGATTATCTACTGGATGCATGTTTTTAGCAGGAAAACTGTTCATCCTCTTCCATATATCACAGAGCTCCCTTCCAGACACTTTATTTTAAATATAGTTACAAAAATATGAGATATAATGTTATACTCAGTAATAATATTTTAAGTCAACATTTACTCTTTCACAAAGGTACAAGCTGGATATCAAGGATGAGTAGCATTTTTTGTCAGCATGTATAATTTCAGATAATGCCATGATAATATTATTTCTGTATGTCTGCAAATACTGTGGATATTTGTGCATACCAAAACAATCAGTAATAGTGCTCAGGAGTGTTGCACTCGGGTCACACCACTTTCCTGTCACTTGTTTTATTGGCTTTATTATGCTCCCACAGGTGATGGCAATACTGAACTTGCCTCTCTGCTCATTAATGATATATTAGCACATAAGTGATTCATTTGTTATAGTTTGAACAATATATCACATACAAATTGCAGTGTAATCCTCACATTTTTTATTGGGGAAACAGTCACAGCAATCATTTCAGAAATATAC
Source organism: Protopterus annectens (assembly GCF_019279795.1). Classification (NCBI taxonomy): domain Eukaryota; kingdom Metazoa; phylum Chordata; order Ceratodontiformes; family Protopteridae; genus Protopterus; species Protopterus annectens. Next base: position 11,175,587 of record NC_056751.1, read on the forward strand.
CAAAAGGTGTGCTACCATAGCAATGTATGAGAAGTATCATACACAGATACTGAAGTATAAAGGAAAACATGCCTTAGTCTTTATACTTTTCATACCCCTGTGCCAGCAACTGCTACTATCTCAATAGCTGAGCACAGTAGCAGCAAACAAACCTGTCCACGCTGGTGTAAACGACCTGAGACGTACCTCCTTGGACTACATGAAAAGAGACATTGAGGAGCTCTCTGATTATGTAGCCCAGGCAGGTATGACCCTGACCTTGAGCAGTATCCTACCTTCACCAAGAATGATGCCACAATACAGAGATAAGATGATCAGCTTTAACAATTGGCTTAAACACTGGTGTCATTCAAAGGGGATCCAGTATCTGTCTGCCTGGGATGACATGCTGGACAAGCCACGCTGCTTCGCAAGGGATGGCTTGCACCTGTCACCCTGGGATTCGGATATTGGCAAAGGCTCTTGCCACCCCATAGTGCCTTTTTAGGCAAGGCTCAAATTCTAAACCTACCACCCTAGAACACAAAAAGGAAAAAAACTAAGGGTAATGCTGCTCAATGCCAGAAGTCTAAATCTCAAAATGCACGCTTTCGAGGCCCTTCTCAGTATGGAGAACATCGATGTCTGTGCTGTGACAGAAACCTGGTTCAAGGCTCCTGAGAGCACCCCAGCGCTATCAGGTTTTACCTCATATCATGCGTTCCGGCCCCAAAATCAGGAAAATACCAAGAAAGGAGTGGGTATCCATATTCATCAAGGACACCCACACCTCAAGACTGGTGGCAACGCATGATGCATCGGAGACCATCCAGGTGCAATTAACCGTAGGCAAGACTGCTCTGCAAATTGTAGCATGTTACAGGCCACCCTCACAAACTCAGGAACCTCACATGGCCTTCCTGAAAACACTAGAGGGATAAATGTATCACCAAACACCATCATACTAGGTGACTTCAATTACCCAAATATAGACTGGGAACACTACTCAAGCCCAAACACCCTAGCCCAAAAGTTCCTGGAATTCATAAACTCAAATGCCATGGAACAACTAGTCACCAGCCCCACAAGAGGAGATAACATACTTGATCTCATCATCACGAACATGGGAGCACAATGTTCAACACCGGAAGTATACCCCTCACTGGTGAGATCAGATCACAAACTAATCTCGCTGGAGGTCCTCATCCCACCCCACCTGAAATAAAAAGACCACAGTAAAGAACTTCTCAAAGCCGACTTCACACTTCTAAAGACTAGTGTGGTCTCCTTTAAGGCCCCCGAGCCAGCGGAAAACAGTACTCAAGCCGCTGAATCACTTACAAATGCCTTCTACCAGCACCTGCAGGACTGCATGGATAAGGCAATCCCAAGCAAAACAAAGACTCTTTGTACCAAAGGCAAGCGTCCAGTCTGGTGGACCCCAGCCATAAACAAACTCTACAACAAAAGGAGGAAGCTACTACAAGATAGAGCAAAATCCTTAAAAGGTAAGACACCCTTGATCACTATAAGTAAAAACTAAGAGCTCTCATAAAATCATCCAAAGCAAATTTCGAGAGAAAAATAGCTAAAGACTCAAAAGACAATCATAAGGCCTTCTTTAGCTATGTTAGAAACCTAGGAGGAAACTCCCAGATATGCTCAGAACTAGTTCAAAATGATGTGAAGATTACTGATCCTACAGACATTGCCAACATACTGGCTGACAGGTTCAGTGCAAACTTCTTCCCTCCCCAAAGGAGAGATATCTATACCAAAGCGATTGCAGCCCCGGAAACATCTCCAGCGCCCAAGTGAGAACTGCTCTCTCCAAAGCAAAAAACACAGCATCCATGGGACCTGATGGTGTCCCCGCCTGTGTGCTCCATGAACTCAATGAGGAATTAAACCCACAGCTAGGACAGCTGTTTAATCAAAGTCTTACCTCTGGATCATTACCCAGGGAGTGGCGCACTGCAACTGTGGTCCCACTTCACAAAGGCGGTGCCTCCACCGACCCTGGAAATTACCGGCCCATTAGCTTGACAAGCCTTATCTGCAAAGCCATGGAGAGGATCATAATGGACCTCATAAATAAAGACATAGGGAATTTGCAGACTTTGGATCCAACCCAGTTTGGCTTTGTCAAAGGCAGATCATGCCTTTTAAACTTGGTTGATTTTTTGAAACAGTCACCAAAGCCATTGATGAGGAAAGGCAGTCCATACAGCCTACCTCGATCTAGCTAAGGCCTTGATACAATACCCCACTCGGGTATCATTGAAAAACTCATCAGCTTAAATGTTAACCCATACATCACAAGATGGGTTGCAAACTGGCTGAGTGACAGAACCCACAGGGTCAGAGTTGCTGGCGCCATGTCAGACTCAAAGCCTGTCACAAGTGGTGTCCCACAGGGCTCAGTCCTGGGCCCACTCTTGTTTGGCATCTACTTTTCCGAAGTACAAGCAAACACAGGAGGGTTATGGCTGACAAAGTTTGCAGATGACTGCAAACTGGCGCCATAGTAGAAAACACATCTGACACAGATATCCTTCAGAAGGGTCTCACAGAAAGCGGATAACTGGTGCCAGAGCCACGGCCTAAAGTTAAATGCCAAAAATGCATAGTCATACCCTTCGGGAAAAACAAGGTTACCCCTAGCTACCAAATAGGTGGCAATCCACTGAGCACAGAAGAAGTTATCAGGGACCTGGGGACCCAGGTTGATAGTAGTCTGTCATTCGACACCCATGTAGCTAAAGTAGTTAGGAAGACCTTCTACATTGCCCACCTTATCATGAAGGGATTCTCATCTAGATCAAGGGAGGTCATAGTCTCCCTTTACTCATCACTCATCAGACCAATGATTGAGTACAATGCCCCATTCGGAATGTATCTGACCCGACACTTGCAGCAGCTGGAGAGGCCACAAAGTTCCTCACCAAAAGGATAAAGGGTCTCAAAAATCTATCCTATGCTGCCCGACTGAAAGAACTCCAGCTCTATTCAGTAAACACGCTTGCTCAGAGGTGACCTTTGCCTAACATACAAGGCCATGTCAAACCCAGATTTGATGAATATGCTTCACCTCAAAAATCTAGATCCATCAGAGCCACAAGGGCGGAGACTTAAACCTCGACACGGCTATTAATAGGACGTGCTGGAGGGATAGATTCATCACCCAAAGACTCCCTATGCTGTGGAACAAAATCCCGGTACATGTGAGGCAGAGCACCTCGCTGGCCTTGTTCAAGAGAAATCTTGACCAATGGATGGGAGATCGCAGATATACCCCAGGGATTACCTCAGTGTCACTGCTCGACAGAGGCACAGCAAAATAATGGGTATAGTTCCCCATACTAAAGGGGTGGCGTAAGCCACAAAACGATGGGCTAGGCTTGTAAATGCCCTCGGGCAGATAGCCTAGTATGAACCTATGAACCTATGAACCTGTGAAGTTTTACATAGCCCACAACCTGCTCCAGCTGCACAGTAAACAGAACCATCAGCGTGGCGGTTAAGACAACTCTGTATCACATAAGACTAGTTATTGGTATGCTTCACAAACAAATGCAGGTATGCTGCTTACAATGTGTTTTAGTTTTGTTTGTAATTTCAAACAAACATTATCAATTTTAGCACTTTAACTCTGTATGTAACACATTCATGTACTGAAATGTTATTCAACTCTGCTTGGCATGTTTTGTAATCCTGTCCTAAAGACTGTGAATATATCTCTGAACATTTGTGCATAGCAGCAACACATATTTACTGCAATTTTATACTTTTATGCATCTTACACATACTTTTCAAATTCATTGCTCAAGAACTGTGGTCAAAGCCAAAAATAATGAGGGAAAAAGACCCAAATCAAGGACTTTTTTTTACATATTTCTCTAATTTACTTAAAGATTAATAGGGCAAAACACGATAACAGATTTTTAATAAACATGCATTTTCTAAACAATAAGCAGTTGTTGCTTTATTCCCTTGGATTATTTGTTGGCTGAGGGCTTTACTCATAGGTCTTGGACACCTCCAATTTGCTGAACAATAAGAAGAAGGAAATCTGATGTCACACCGAAATCCTTGGTGATTTACCAGAAAATCTAAACATTTACAAGGACAGGGCAAATATGTGAGACAAAATAAGGGATGTTCTGCAAAGTCAAGGACAGTGGAGAAGTGCGATCCTACATACAGTGTTGACTGCATGACTACTTATGAATAATATTGGCAATGAAAACATTCTTGAATAAAATTCTTTTTCCAGCTGAGAAGGGGGAACTGCTTCTATTGCTATCTGATGCAGCACGTCATAGGACAGGAAGAAAGAGAAGGCTTTCATCTGGAGGATGAGGAATTCCCTGGAAAGGAGGAATTTTTTCACATTGTCATTTATATCCTAACTGGATCAGCTACAAAACCCATTTGTCTGAAACAATCTGTTGTGAGAGAGAAAAGTGGAGGTTCAGACTTTCTGGAAGGGATAAGTGAATGCCAGGGTGGGGAAAGAAGGTCACTTCAATAATCATTGTGCCTTACTTGACCATCCTTTTTTCTGGAAGAGGGAGTTCCTGCTTTCTTTATGTAACCTCCCTGCCATTGCTTTTAAATGTCTTTTTACTAGCATTCTGCTGAGACTGTTTATTTTGTTTCTTGCCAAAATTGGCAAAGGGAGCAGAAATCCATTGGAAAATTTAGAGAAGGAAAAGGGGAAAATCTGAGAGCTTCCCTGAATTAGCTTACATTTCCCATCACACTTTTTGATAGACTTGGCAGCAGGGGGGGGGGGGGTCCAAAAACTAAATCTTTATTCAAAGGAAAATTTTAAACCTCATTTTCTACATCTTCTAGGAAGTTTTGTGAATGCAGACAGACAAACCTCCTCAGTACAGTACCAGTGGTAGCAAACCTGGATGCAGTATCTGCATAGTCATAAACACACTTTAAACAATGATTAGTGACTTGAGAAATTGAGGAAACTAAACCACACAAAGCAGATTTATCCTCACAAGAAGGAACTGCAGATAAAAACATTCCTCACGCTTTCACAAATGGTCAGAATAAACTTTAACACATAAGCCTGACAATTTAAAATTCTAAAAATCAAAGCTGCAGAACCATATGCTTTTCCCCAAGCTTATCTATAGCTTTACCATCCTCATCTGAAAGAGAAGGATTAGAATTAATAAAATGTTTGACAGCTTCTGGCTTACCTATAGCTAAGCTATACCTGCTGCATATGCCTGAGTAATGTATAAAAAATGTAAAAGACTAAGGAACTTTGTGCATTCTATCAACTTTCTTAGGTGCAGCAGTCTGGCTGTCAGGGAAACCACAGTAATGCATTCTTCAATATTGGCAGCATGGGGGAGGGAGTGGATGAAGGTTCTATGAATTCCAGTTGTAATAGCTCTTAGTATTTTCTGAGGAATGAGAAAACCCAGTCTTCTCTCATGTTAAAAACACTGCCACGTTCTAGAAATAGTCTCAGAGAAAGAAAACCCCTCATAGAGAGATTCAGATACCATACATTGTTCTGAATCCGAATCAGAAATCTTAGGAGAACCTCCCCACATCTGTCCCTTCACATTCCAATACAGATTCAAAATCTTGAACTTCTTCAGGAATAGAGAAATCCGTTTTTTCTTTTAACCAAATCCACCTTATTAGAAAGGCCAATGGCCTACACAAGACCCTGAGCCAATCCCAATAAATTACTCCCGTCCAGAAGGACTGGTGCAGGAGACGTTAAATATTTTTTTTCTACTTCTTAACAGGAAGGTTGAGACAAATAGAATTATTAATGGTAGAAATCCCTTCCCCAGGGATAGGCACAGCATTCTGGCTAAGCAGTGGAACTTTCCCTGCCCCCTCTCCCAAGATTGGAAAGAATGTCCCTCACCTGCCCACTGAGAAGGCTCCAACAGCTGCAAAAGATGTGGTTAACCTCTTGCCCATAGAGGCTGCATGGACAACACCTTAGAGATCTGGGGGAAAAGGATGGGTAGTCTGAGGAACTGGCTTAGGACACAGCAGAGTCACTCACCTGTGTCTGAGACAAATTACTAACTTGCTTTGGTGTCAAAGGCTGATTAGTTAACACTTTATTTTTGTGGCTGGAAAAAGGTACAACTTAGGTACCAGTAGTTTGTTTCATGGTCAAGTTGAAAATTATGCTTCTTTCCCAGAAAAGCCAAGCAGCACTAGTTAGTAAAATAAGAAGGTAGCGAAAGCAATGTCCCACCCCCCCCAAAAAAAACAAAAAAATAAAGTAGAAGTCACTTTAAAACACTTCCCCTTCCCCAAAACATAAATTAAATGCAGTGCCTCCACAGAAAAAAGTAGCTTTAAACACTTTTAAACAACTTTTAAACCATCAAGTAAGAAAGTGAGCACAGATTTAAAACTACACATAAGTCACCAGACAGTCAGTGGAAATACATTTTCATAGCTTAAAAGTACTTTCCTAAGCAGGAAAGTATCTTTAAACAACAACAATGACAAAAAAACTAAATGTGGAAGGTTTTCCCCCAATGGGAACTTATCTGCTCAGCAATGAAACAACATTAACTGACCATCAGTCCTCAAAGGTTCACAGAGGAGCACTGTCGTTGGTGACAGGAAAGTTCTGAAGGGCTTGGCACCTAAATCTGTCTTTTATTCACTTCAGCTTAAGCTGTCTAATGGGTGCCCTGATTCTCTGGAAGCTAGCCGGATGCTATATCCTATGCAAAATATAATCCATATAGTTCAGGCTACTGCAGCAGTGACCAATATATGGTGAACATTAACTGCTTATGTTCTTCACTGCAGAGATTACTGATACAGTTTTGAAGAACACCTGCTGTATGCTCTTCACTATACAGATTACTGACACAATTTTAAGAAACATAGATAAGTGCTGTATGTTCTTATCTGTACAAATTACTGACACAGTTTCAAACAGTTTCAAAGGTGGTTTCAAGTAAGCACCATGAAGCTAAAAAATATAATATGATCTGATACCATAACATCGAAGATGCTGTACTTTGAGCAAATATTGAGATATTCATGAAGTTATGTCATTATCCACATGGTTTTCTTAACCAAATACAATTACATCTCACTGTGCTTTTTGCAACCACAAGCACTCAGAATTTATTTTTCACATTGACAACATATCACCCCACAATAATATTTTATGCTTTGCACAGCAGTTCACAAACCAACGAACACATCACTCTCACTTTTTCCAGGCATAACTTGTATTCTGTGACAATTAGAACTACACTACACAAACACTGACACAGATTTGTACCACATTTGATACTACAGTTTTAGCAGAATTCTTCAGAAACAAGACAAATATGTTCACTGCACATATTAAAGGCACTGCATTACTTATGTGACTGCAGTTTATTTACTGTATTTTGTGTGCCATATAAGTAAGTATAATGTAGAAGATTAAGGCCATGAACTTCCTCTAGTTAAGGGTACGGTTCCCTCAGCCTCCATTTGCCTACTACATGACTCTGAGCACATAGTGCTGCTCTGGTGGAATTGGGAAATTAGATTGGGTTTTTCAATGGTCTCATGTACCATGTGTCAATAAATACTTATGAAACTATGAAATGCAGTTGTAGTCACACCAGTAACATCACTGAAATAACCAATTCCGTACATATTAAAAGAATGTTAAAATTTCTCTGCCCATAACTTGAATGAAGCATTACCAACATGCAAGTCTGATTTGGCATTCAACTGCTTTCCAAATCCCTTTAAAGGTGTGTCATAATTTGTCAAGCTTGTACCAGGGTTGTTGTTCCATGATCTCTATCTTGTGGCACATTGCTTGTCACAAACACATACTCTACCAATCATACCTCTCAATCTGCAGACACTGAAAATAGGTACAAGGGCCCTTGAAAATAGGTATATCCAGCCAAAACTCTGAACATCTATTTAGCATAAAATTTGAATACCAAATAGCATATAACTCTTCTCATTTCCAGTAGGAGTATGGAATACTACTTAGGAAAACGTTTAAAAAACAGTGAGTGACAAAAATGAAGGAAAAATAAAAACACATTATCAAAGAGACAGTGTAAAATCTGTAGACTTTAATGGACTACATTGCAAAATGCTACCACACAAGATAATTTATTTTTGCTTCTGAAAAAGGGAGATGTAAGGTGTGTGTGTCCTCTTTCTTCAAATTATCGGTCATGTAGTGTGTTTTTCTGTTTATTAGATAGCTTCCAAACTCATGTTTGTGATGAGGGTCATTTTGAAAACTGTGTGAAGGAGTAAATCAAGCCTGAAATTAAGGACAAACCTCCAAAAATAGGTACATCACGTGCAGGTGTAAATCAGACCTGAAAATAGATATGATCTTCCAAAATAGGAAGAGTTGAGCAGTCTGCTGCCAACTATTATGTAGCCCACATGCAATCTGTGAAGCCCAATGAAAGCCAATAACAAACATGGCTGGCATGTTTTTATAATGTAAGGGCATTCACTATACTTCCAGAACACCATTATACAATATGAGCATGAATAACAAAGTCTTTACTCCCATTAAAAAGTATCAGCACACCTTTCACACTCGTATATCTTGAGAATGAAAATGATACATGCCTCAGGTGTTGTGACTTACTATGCAGTGACTACATTGTATGCTGAGTCTGTAAGAAATACCATGGACTGCTTGAATACAGACTGTGTGTCATGCCAAAAACACATAGTGACTTGACTAATATATGCAGAAGCTGTGCACATAGTGGAGAGGTGCTTCTAAATTGTGTTAAAGTAACCATTTAGTCACAACACTGTTCTGGATGGCATAGTGAAATGATACCTATTTACTACAATATCCATGTACCTCAACAAATATTGTTAACTTAACACTACTGCATCTGACAGTGCTGCCTGCTGTACTGCAGCCAAGTGCACCTAGTAGTACATTCCTTACTTTGTATAATTGTGCACCTACCAGTATATGCAGTAATCTGCAGTACTGTGCACCTACTAATATGTGGAGTCCTCTGTATAACTGTGCACTCCCCAGTATGCATATTAATCTGCAGTACCATGTATCTAGCAAAATGTGCAGTATTCTGCAATGCGGCAAACCTATCAATATGTGCAGCAATCTATAGTGCTGTGCACCTATCAGTATATGCAGTAATCTGCAGTATCATGCACCTACTATTATGTGCAGCTCTTGAATAACTGCACATTCTGCAGTATGTGCATTACTCTGCAGTACCATGTATCTACCAGTATGCAAAATACTCTGCTGTGTTCCACACGTGCCAGTATGTGCAGTAATTTGCAGTGCTGTACACATAACAGTATATGCAACACCCTGAAGTTATGTGCATCTACCCATATTCCCATTACTGTGTAGTGCTGCATCCCTACTGGTATGTATAGTACTCTGCAGTGCTGTGCACCTAGCAATATAGGTAGCACTCTGCAATATTATGTATCGACCAGTATACACAGTATTCTGTATCCTATCACTTATCAGTATGTATAGTACTCTACAGTACTTTTGCTTTGCACCTAGCAGTTTCTGCAGTCATCTGCAGTGTTGTGCACCAGTATGGGTAATGACCTGCAGTGATATGTAATTACCAGCATGTGCAATATTCTGCAATGCTGTGCATCCACCCATGTGTGCAGTATTTTTCCATTCAGAATGCCAAACAGTATATGCAGTACACTGCAACGCTGTGCACTTAGCCATGTGAGGAGCTTTCTGCAATAATGCTACTAGTAGCTGAGAAGCAGTGCTGAACTTCACAGTGCTATGTACCTACTTGCATGTGAAGTACTGTGCAGTGCTGTGCACCCACCATTAGGTGCAGTATCCTGCAGTGCTGTTTACCTGCCAGTATGTGCAGTACTTCACAGAGCTGTGCACCTACCTGTATCAGATGTATTCTGCAGTGTTGTCCAGTCATCATTATGTGCATTGCCCTGCAGTGCTGTGTACCTAGCAGCATGTGAAGTGTTTTCAAGTGCTGCAGATGTATTAATACTTGCAATACTCTGTAGTAGTGTTTACCTACCAGTAAGTGCAGTAGTCTACAGTGTTATACAACTAGTGTTATATGCAGTACTCTGCAATGCTGCATACCTAACAGTATAGTTGTGCACCTACCAACACCAGTAGCACTTAGTATTCTATCCTGTACTGTTTACTTTCCAGTGTGCAGCACTATACAGAACTGTGCATCTGGCATTACATGTAGTACTCTGAATGTCGCATCTCTATCAGCACATGTATTACTCTTTACAGCACTGCACCTACCAGTACATGCAGTAGTCTGCAGTGATATGCACCTACCAGTATGTGCTGTATTCTATAGTACTGTGTAGCTATCAGTATGTTGCATTATATAGTACTGTGTAGTTATCAGTATGTTGCATTCTATAGTACTGTGTAGTTATCAGTATGTGCAGAATTCCACATTCTTGTGCACATAGTAATATGTATAGTACTCTGCATTAATGTGCACTTGCCAGTATGTGTAGAACTTTGCAGTGCTTTGCACAAACCAATATATACAGTGCTCCACAGTGCTGTGTGTCCAAGAGTATGTGTAATATTCCACAGTGCTGTGCACCTAGTGGGATATGCATTACACTGCAGTGTTCTTCATCTACCACTATGTCCAGTGTTTTGCAGTACTGTGCACCCATCAGTATGTGCTGCACTCTGTACAACACCAAATGTACACATTTAGTTATACAACAGGCACAACAGCTGTGTCATGCTGAGATGCAACATATTAGGAACTATCAGTAATATTGCAGCTGTACACCCCAGCACACCCCAACATATACACATACACACACATATGTGCATGCACAAACACATGCATATACCAAACACACATATGCATATACACTCATGTATGCCTGTATATTCAAACACACACACACACACACACACACACACACACACACACACACATGCACGCGTGTGCATGTAGACAGAGAAGCATGCACATGCACATAAAGGAAAACACACACATGCATGCACACATACACACATTGGCATTTAGGCTGCTCATAAACCACTTTGCATTCAAGTGTTTGAGAAATGAATGTTTCCTTTTGACTCCATATTCCACATACTGCTGCCATTGTGTGAAATGTTTCTTTGAGACTTTATAAAACAAACAGTTGACCTGGGAGAGCGTACAATAAAGCTTACAGACAGTCTGATTCTCTTCCTTTAATGTCACAACCAAAGCACAACCAAAGCCATAAATTGACATTGTAAATTACGTTTTCATTTGCAAAACTTCATCAGATCTTCGTTTCTTTGAGACTTTGTGGAATTTTGGCCATTGTCATTTGCAGCTCCCCTGTAACCCAGACAATAGTTTCAGAGGCATAAGCACTGTCAGTGCTGCTCCCTCCACTGCTGCCCCTATAATTTCCTGTATGCATAGTATACTATAGTCTTCTGCATGTCTGCATTTTATTGCAGAAAATTATCAAAAGCAGATAATGCTCACATGACTTATCAACAGAGGTTTATTAGCAGTAACTGTCAATATTGTGACAGTTGAGCATTTCTCACACACACACACACACACACACACACACACACACACACACACACACACACACACACACACACACACACACACACACACACGCACACACACGCACACACACACACACACACACACACACACACACACACACACACACACACACACACACACACTAAGTTGACAATGAACTTATCCTTTTGACTATGCCCCACTTATGTGAGTGAGTCATCAAAAGGCATCCTGATACTACTGACCAGAGTACTACTCATACATCCTGATACTACTGACCAGAGTACTACTCATACATCCTGATACTACTGACCAGAGTACTACTCATACATCCTGATACTACTGACCAGAGTACTACACATACAAGCTATATGCATAAAGGTGATGAACAGCCAAAATATGGAGATGCAGTCACTTGTGTACAAGGCCATTATAGTAGACATAGTGTCACGGAGGTTATTCGTGGTACAGCTGCCTCACAACTCAACAAATGCTGTTAATGCTACAGAATCTGCCAGTTCTACCCCTAGGCTATTGTGAAGTACATGTACTTGTTCATGCAAGGTGGAACAGACCACCATACATCAGGATTTTACTGATACAATCAGTATTGTTGCATTCTATTCCTTGTGTTCATTGATAATGAGCCAGCAGTACAGCATGCTGTATGTACACATGCAGCCTGCTCACAATAGCTACAGTAAAACAGTGTGACTGAGGGAGTGCAGGTGACTAGTACTGTGTATGCACTATAGGTCCAGCATTTCATGTGAAATTAATACAACGCAAGTGCAGTAACAATGCAGGATCATACTGGAAATATATTCAGCAGCCACACAGAGACGTGCATATTTTATTTATTTATTTAACATTTGTTAACTGGGAAAGTCCAACTTGGAATGAAGCCAATTTTCAGCGGAGGCCCAGGGAGAAATGCTCCAGAAGCATGTCTTTGTAATGTGGGAGGAAACCAGAGCACCCAGAGGAACCCCACACAAATGCAGGAAGGACATGCAGACTGTGCACAGAAGGCACCCCAGCCAAGAACTGAATCGGAGAACCTCTTGCTGTGAGGCAACAATACTACCGCTGCACCACTGCGCCATCCAAATATACATATATATATATATATATATATATATATATATATATATATATATATATATAATTGTAGTTTATTGGCTGTTTCGGCAGTTTTTCCAATTCTTTCAACTATTTGGTTTAATAGCCTGCGTTTGCATTTGTTCCCCACCTTTCCTGTAGCTAGTCTAGTCCAGGTACAGATTTGCTGTATCCAGGACTCTTTGTAAGCTTCTGAGCCTCCAAAGCCTTTCTGTGTTGGAGGGAAGCCTTCTAGCTTTTCAGTGAGAGTGGTAAGTCCTAGGTAGCCTATCTACCACAAGAGGAGTGGTTTTTGGCCCAGAAATTGTAGTTTACTGACCATTTGGGCAATTTTTCCATCTCTTTTAACTTTCTAGTTTAAAATCCCACATCTGCACTTGTTTCCCACCTTTCCTGTAACTAATCTAGTCAAGATACAGATCTGCTGTATCCAGGACTGTGTGTAAGCTTCTGAGCAGTACCAAAGTCTGCTCTTCAATTTTTCTGTTAGATCCGCTAGTTCTCTCCTCTCCTGCACTTTTACTAGCTTGTTAGTTTAGCACTTTAGCAGACTTCTTGTAGCAATTATTGTAGTACACAAAAGTACTACCAGCACAAAATGTTCTACAAGGAAACAGTTCCAATACTTATTAATGCCCACCCCTCCAGGCATGTCTAAAGGCAGTTCCCTGTGCTTTCTCCTATTCACCTGGTGAACTTGGGCATCCTGAGGCAATGTAGCAACTGCCTCATGTACACTGACAACCCTCTCCTCTTATCTCACAAAACTCAGACTTGCGAAAGATGCACTTATATATCCAAACTGGAAGCCACTCACTCTATAGCCAAGACTAGAATAGCTGGTCAAGAGGAGAAGGTCAACAATTGCACCACACCACATGGAACACATAGCCCTTCAGAACACACACCAGCATTGCCTTCACATAAAAACACAAACCACACACACACCTTCACTGAGGCTCTCAATAAAAATCTAACCAAACAGCAGTGACCTCCAAGGCAGAAATGCACTCGGCCACCACAACACAACACTAATCATAAGACACATAACTCTCCTAAACAGTGTGCCACTCAACCTAGCCCCTGATGCAAAACAGCATGCCCAACACACTAGTCATAGGTGACTCGATAGTGAGACACACTGATGTCCCACTCACTAGGTTGAATAAGGAAAAAGTAACAGTCAGCTGCCTGTCAGGCACCAGTTTCCACCACATAATTCACGCACTCAAGTCCCTCAACAACAGGTACAAATATGTCATTGTACATGTGGGTGTGATGACCTGAGACGTACCTCCCTGGACTACATGAAAAGAAACATGGAGGAGCTCTAGGATTATGTAGCCCAGGCGGGTATAACCCTAGCCCTGAGTAGCATCCTACCATCACCCAGAATGATACCACAGTACAAGCAGAAAATTATTGATTTCAACAGTTGGCTAAGTTTCTGGTGTCATTCTATGGGGATCCAGTATCTGTCTGCCTAGGATGACATGATTGACAGACCTCAATGGTTTGGAAGAAATGGCATGCATCTGTCACCCTTGGGCTTCCGGATACTGGCCAAGGCTCTTGCCACCCCTATAGTGCCTTTTTAGGTGGTGTTCCAAAGACCAAATTACCACCGTAACAGCTACAAACAAATGCATTCTGAGGGTCATGCTGCTCAATGCTAGAAGTCTAAATCTCAAAATGCACTTGCTTGAAGTACTCCTTAAAATGGAGAACATCGACATTTGTGCTGTAACAGAGACCTAGTTCAAAGCAGCCGAAAGCACCCCTGCACTACCAGGCTACAACTCATTCCACACCTTTTGGCCCCAGAACTTGGACCGAAGCTCCAAAGGCGATGGTGTCTCCATATTCATAAAGGATGCACACACGTCCAGACTGGTAGCCCAACATAACATATCTGAGATACTTCAGGTGCAGCTAACATTGGATAAGACAGTGATTCAGATCGTAGCCTGCTATAGGTCCCCAGCCATATCCCAAGATTCACACTCCACATTCCTAAGCACCCTGGAGAATATTAAGGTCCAACCTAATATTCATACTAACTTCAACTACCCCCTCCATTAACTGGAAAAACTACTCATGTACCAATACACTTGCCGAACACTTTTTGGAATTCATTAATTCCAATGCCCTGAACCAGCTCATTCTCACCCCCATTAGAGGTAGCAACATCCTTGACCTAGTCATTATTAACATGGGTGACACCAATAGTCAACTCCTCCATGGTTAGATCCGATCATAAGCTAATCACCTTGGAAATCCACATCCCTCTCACCTCCCCAACAAAGCTAACCACCATGAAAAACTTCTCCAAAGCTAACTTTGGGCTCCTAAAAACAGAGGTGGATAACTTCATGGCACCCATGCAAATGGAGAATAGTTGATGACCCCAAATCATACACCAATGCACTGTATGAACACATACACAAATGCATGGATCTCACCATACCCAATAGAACTAAGACGCTCTCTTCAAAAAAAGGAAATCAATCTGGTGGTCCCCTGTCATAAACAAACTGCACAACAGAAGGAGGAAACTGATGCAGAATAAGGTGAAGTCCCAAGACTGGAAAAACTCCCTTATCAGCCTCAACAAAAGGTTTAGATCCCTCAACAAATCCTCTAAAGCTAGCTATGAAAACAGAATTGCAGCAGACAGTAAAGACAACCACAAGGCCTTCTATAGTTATGTAAAGAATCTCCATGGCAATACCCAGATTTGCTCTGAGCTACTGCACAATGGTACCTCCTATACTGAGCCAACAGATATTGCAAATATACTGGTGGACAGATTCAGTGCTTACTTTACCCCCCCCAAAGGTCCAATCACAATACCAGTAGATTGCCAGGCACTCAGTATTACTGCTGCACAGGTTAAAACAGCACTGTCCAAGGCCAAGAATACAGCTTCTATGGGACCTGACAGTATCCCTGGCTGTGTTCTACATGAACTACAGAGTGAACTGGCATCTCACCTGTGTGCCCTCTTCAATCACAGCCTCACCTCAGGCTTTGTCCCTACTGAATGGCACACTGCTACAGTCATCCCTCTCCACAAAGGAGGAGCGACAACAGACCACAGGAACTATCGCCACAAGTCTGATATGCGAAGCTATGGAACGCATCATCATGGACCTAATAAACAAGGATATAGGGAATCTCCAAGCTCTGGATCCTACACAGTTTGGTTTTGTGAAGGGTAGATCATGCCTGCTCAACTTGGTCAACTTTTTTGAGTCATTCACCAGAGCTGCGGATGAAGATAAGGAGGTTCATACAGCCTACCTTGATCTGGCCAGGAAGCATAGAGAAACTTACTAAGCTAAGCATCAACCCCTATATCACTAGGTGGGTTGCAAACTGGCTTACAGATAGAACCCACAGTGTGAAAGTGGCTGACTCCAAGTCAGACTGCTGACCAGTCATGAGTGGAGTCCCATAGGGTTCGGTCCTGGGTCCTCTCCTGTTTGGTATCTACTTCTCTGAAGTTCAGGCCAACATGAAGAGACTCTGGCTGACAACCTTTGCAGATGATTGCAAGTTTGGAGCTATTATTAACTCCCCAAGTGATGTTGACATCCTACAGAAAGGCCTTTATGAGGCCAACGGCTGGTGTCAGAACCATGGCCTTAAGCTCAATGCCAAAAAAATGTGTCTTCATCCCCTTTGGGAAAAACCCAGTTCCTTTTAATTACCACATTGATGGTAGTCTACTGAACACAGAAGGCATTATAAGAGATCTGGGAACACAGGTTGACAGCAACCTCTCTTTTAACCAGCACATTGCCACAGTGGTCAGAAAGTCCTTCTATGTGGCACATCTCATTACTAAGGGTTTTGCATCCAGGAAGAAAGAGGTCATTGTCTCCCTCTACTCTTCCCTCATTAGGCCAATCATCAAGTACAATGCCCCATTTGGCATGTACCTCACTAGACACCTTCAACAACTGGAGAGGCTGCAAAAGTACCTCACAAAGAGGATCCTAGGCCTTAAACACTTGTCCTATATGGACAGACTCAAAACACTCCAACTATTCTCTGTCTCATATCGCCTACTCAGAGGCGATCTCTGCTTGACTTATGAAGCCACTTCTCACCCAGCTCTGTTAGAAATGTTGCATCAAAAGAAATCCCAATCCCTTTACACCATACACTCCAGAGACCTCAACCTCATTACCACAATCAACAGAACATGCTGGAGGGACAGGTTCATAACCCAGCGACTGCTCATGCTATGGAATAGACTTCCCATACATGTCAAGCAGAGCACCTCGCCGGCCTCTTCAAGAGAAATCTTGATGAGTGGATGGGAAATAGAAAATTCATGCCGGGGATCACTCCGGTGGCTCTTCTCAACAGAGGCACTAGGAAATAAGGTTGGATGGCATGATTCCAGGGCAATTCTACGTGCTAGGCTTGTAAAGGCTCCAGGGCCATTAGCCTAGTACACACCTATGAACCTATATGCACACACACAGATACACACACACACACACACACACACACACACACACACACACACACACACACACACACACACACACACACACACACTCAAACTCACTGAACATACATATAAGCACATATGTGCACGAGTGCACACCCACCCACACACACACACACACACACACACACACACACACACACACACACGCACGCACGCACGCACGCACACACACACACACACACACACACACACACACACACACACACACAAACACACACACACACTATGCATTTCATATCATGGCCATCTTTAACTCCCATTCTATTGGTCTATTATCCAACAGCAGTGCAGATCTGCATTGAGTAAGCCATGTGCTAAGGACACAGATGAAAATTTACTGATGTAAGACAGTCTTGCTGCATGGCACAGAGGGATAAAGATCTGACTATAATCCAGATGACCAAAGTTTGAGTAGTTGCTTGGACACTAGAAGAGCTATTCAGGGGAGCATGTGGCTGGTACCAGCTTGTTCATCCTTGAAGCTGGGA
This sequence comes from Protopterus annectens, assembly GCF_019279795.1. Classification (NCBI taxonomy): domain Eukaryota; kingdom Metazoa; phylum Chordata; order Ceratodontiformes; family Protopteridae; genus Protopterus; species Protopterus annectens. The sequence continues at coordinate 11,193,274 of NC_056751.1, forward strand.
ATGGTGCTTTTTAAAGGCCAGTATCCAGCAAGCAAACAGAGGACTTGAATTAGAAAGGACCAGGGATGTGGTGCTGGTGCTCCAAAGCTGATGACAGTAGCCCACAATGACATAGGTGGAAGCAAACACACACACACACACACACACACACACACACACACACACACACACACACACACACACACACACACACACACAGACACACACACACACACACACACACACACACACACACACACACACACACACACACACACACACACACACACACACACACACACACACACACACACACACACACACACACACATAATCATAGGGAACGGGTAGTAGGCCCGTAGTGATGTATCTGCTCACATTAGCAACCTTGTGTAAGGTTAGTGCGTAAAGAGAAAAACTTTCAGTGCTGGAATTCTGTCAAGGACAAAATGCACCTTTATGGCTAACTGGATTGTGGTCTTTTTAGTTAGTTCTTGCTCTAGTCCTTGTGATTCCCCAGTAGTTTAGAATGAATGGTCTAAATGTCCATCTATGGACAGCTGGCATGGAAGAGAAAAGCAAATAGAAAAAAAATCACTGAAGTGAATGTCCTGGCATTTGCCATACTGTCCTTCAGTGGATCTTTAACTACTCATTCATGGTGACCCAAGCCAATTTCTGTGCTGCCTTCTTCATTTCTAGTATAACCAGGAGGTCCTTTATGAAGTCACTGTGTGCTTCTGTAAAACCTGATCTTTATTACATAGTCTTGAGACTTGCCAGGTATGCACTGAAGGAATCCAAGGCATTTTTTCCAGCCAAGCATTAGTACAACAGTAGGCATGCTTTTGTGTAGAATCTACTGAATTTGGTGGATGTGAAGAATGCCATTAAGTATGTGACATGCAAACTACAACTTATTATGGTCTGGCATCCCATCACCACAGGCTATAATGTTCTGAAAATACTACTTTATCTTTTCAAATATTTTTTGTGACTTCACCTTGGCAATTGTAAACATGCCAAACATGTTAGCAGTTTCCAGCACTAACATAGTTCAGACACTTAAGAAATAAAGTGTATAGTTAAAAATCCATTAATGGCTTGATTTCATCTTCTTTGAGAAGACTCTATCTGGTACCAAGTTTCCTGTTCCTTTTCTGCCTCTATAGTTGGCTCTTTTTTCATAGATAGGATGGTAACATGGCATTCAAAAGTCCATTTTACTGCACATGCTCTCCAGGGTTGTGACGAGATCAAAACGCTACATGAGATCATTGATATAGGCTCAACCATGACAAGCTGAAGCATTTATGGACTGATGACTCTTATTATCCAGTGACACATTTGGAGAGCCATACTCTGCAGAGCAGCTGATGCATTTTGTTTTTTGAAAACTGAACATACTTTTAGGATGTACCATCAGCAGTGGAGTTTTACCACAGTGGTAGGCGTCACTAACAAGTAACATAAAATCGTCATGTACTGAATGATGTAATTAAATCAAAAGGTGCTTCAACAAAGTATTAGTTTAAAGGAGTACACACTTATGCAACCAGCTTATTGTACATTTTTTAATTTTTTATATTTTTTCTCCTAACAGATGTGTTTGTTTTTCAATTGAATTGTACAGGTTATAGGTCACATTAAAGCTGGGAAAAGTTTTGAAATTATTTATTGTGGTCTCATTATTTATATATCACAAAAACCTGGCATTTTAACAGGGGTGTGTACACTTTTTATATCCACTGTAGGTATTAAAGAATAAACAGTAACTATAGTACAAAACTAAATATCTAAGTAGCTAGCGCGCATGCTTGTACACTTTTACATTGGACAACACTGACTACTAGATGATTAACACATGAAAAGATAAAGTACATTATACACAGACATGAGATTGGGTGATATTGCACATAAGGAAGTGATTGGAATTGCACTTGAATGAGAATTTATTAATTTTAGGATGCAGTAATACATAGAATTACTGTATGAAAAAAAAAAAGAATGAGAGAGTAACAATCTATTATAGTTTTGATACACCCTTATGTCTGCATTAATGAGTCTTATTGCAGTTGGATAAAAACTGTTCATGAATCTGAAGGTCCTGCAGCGGATACTCTTGCTACCTTCTACCAGATGCAAGTTTAGTGAACCAACCACACGCTGGATGTGTCACTCAGTATTTTGTGGGACCTCTTTTTACATCTCAGTTCAAAGAGCTCCTGTAAGGTAAGAAGACAAGTGCCTACAATTCTTTTCTGCTTTTCTTATTATTCTTTGCAGCTTCTTCCTTTCGGCCATTGTGCTGTTACCGAACCGTACAGCGCAGTTGCTGGTGATAATGCTCTTGATGGCTCCTCTAAAGAAGGTAATTAGAGCATTCATAGAGAGCTTTGCTTTTCTCTGTCTTCTTAGAAAGTGTAGTATTGAAATGCATATGACAGTATTTGTAATAAAGGACAGGATTACATTATTTTAAGAAGCTCATTACATTTGTTGGAGACTTGCAGTCATCTTTGCAGGTTTTTACCTGTAAACTAAACAGAATGCCAATCTATCATGTGTGGTCCATAACCTGTACAGTAATCTTTTAAGCAATGTATATTGAGCTTGTTTCTTGTTTGCATTTCATTTTTTTACTTTGATCATGTTATTCCCATGAAACAAGTAGATAGTTGTTGTCAGGAAACAGGTCTTTTTTGGATAAGAAACATTTTTACAAGTGGGGGCATCACAGAGATTGCTACTTTCAGCATGTTACTTGGTACTTCAATAAAACTGAATATAAATTGTAATTAGAACTGCAGTGCAAGGAGAAATGGTTTGAGTTGAGTGCTGTTTGTTTTTCTTATGCTTGATTTTGACTGACATTCCAGTAATGTATTTAAAAAGTAATTTATTTTTTCATGCCTCACAATGTTTTTGTTTCCATCTAGATATCAAGTAAGCTGTCATGCAGCCAATGCATTGAAATATTGTTTTTCTTCTACACTTCATTTTGTCTTGATTGGACTCTCATAATGATGGTTTGGCACCCAGGGCAGCGTATTTAATTAAAGTTACAGTTTTTGTGGTGTTGAGCATAGCCCCACCCCGTTCTGGTTAGCCACACCCCTTCCCATTGACCCCACCCATTCAGCTGTCTACTGCAGCCACCCTTTGATTTGAAGTCACCAGCCACCACTGGGGGCAGGTACAAGGCAGAGCTATTTCTGAAGTCAATAATAATTTATTTTGCTTTATTAACGTTTAGGTCCAAATTGTTGTTATTGCACCATTCAGTCAGGGAGTTGACCTCATTCCTATACTCACTCTCATCATCACCACTGTGTTATCATCTGCAAGTTTGATGATGTGGTTGCTGCTAGCTTTCGCAGAGGAGTCATAGATAAGGACTGTGCACAGTAGAGGACTCAGCACACAGCCCTGGGGTACTCTGGTGTTGATTGTAATACTCCCTGAAGTGTTGTTACCAGGACAGGTCCTTTTGGTCTTCCAGTCAGGAAATTGAATTTCCTGATCTTGCCAAGTTATTTACTTACATTTTCAAACTCTGTTTTAGAGCAACCATTGTCCTTTACAGTTTTAAACACATAAGTATTTCATTTGAAACACAAACAGCCAATGAAACAGACAAACAGCCATCAGGAGTTACTGATTTAAAGCCACAAGGGAAAATCCTTAATGGGGATAGTTTATACATGACTGCCTAAATATGTAGTTTGATACTGCATCCTTTTATATTAACAATTTAGCTTTAATACTGGTTTCAATGCAATAACATCCCTGTAAACTATCTCTGAACAGACACATGGAAATATGGAAAAAAGGGCATATTACTGCAGCACTGCTCCTAGTCTTAAAAAGGCATTTGACATTGTGGACCATAACCTGTTGTTAGAGAAATCATCTGCTTTTGATATTTGTGAATAAGTGATATGGTGATTTTTATCCTGTTTCACTGTTAGGTCTTTTAGAATTCATTCAGGCTATAAAGTGTTTCAGTATGGAGTTAATAAGTCAGGGGTCACTAAGGTCAAGTGCTTGGAATCCTCTTGGACTCCTCTGTTTTTTATTATCTATTGACAATCTGCCTTTTGGCATTCTACAAATCGTTATCGCAATGTTTGCAGAAGGTACAGTGTTACTGACATGAGCTACCTCTACTACCACATTGCATGAAGAGCCACGCAAGGATTTTGCTGTTGTCTGCAGCCGGTTGGTTGCTTACAAGTTCCAGCAAATCTGCAGTCATTATTTCTGCAACTCCACAAAGAATTTCTAATCTCCTTAGAATCATAATTCAGGATCTGCTAGGAGATCAGACCTGAACAGGATGGACACCAGAAGAACATAGGTGTGTTCATAGATCATACGGTTTGTTTTTTAGCATGTGCAGCACAGAGAGTAGGAAAACTTCTTAAACCAGCTGAAATATACTTGCAAACTGTCCAGTTCATAAAACATGAATTGCACATTGTTACCTGACTTAAGGTCCTAATGCCAAGATTGGAGTATGCACTGTTCATTGCAGTACTGAAGTAACCCACTAACACAGCATAGCCACAGACCAGCAGAAATAAAGTCTGTGACTTTAATTCCATTTCTGAGAACAATGAACACAACTACCTATCTTTCTTTAAAGCTAACTACCAGCCATTCATGACTAGAGCTACATGGCTGTTATCAATAATTAATTTTGCCCACCCTTGGCAAAGAAATTACCTTTTAAAACTACTGCCTTTTTTTTGGGATCAATCAATTTGGGAGCCCCTTGGGAAAAGACTTTTCAAATTATGCCTTGCAGCATGGAAGCACCTACAACAAGAATCAAGAAGAATCAGCAATCATATAAGGTTTAGAAGAACATTTCTGTATCATATTGAGGAAGTTTCTAAATGTAACTGCTTTTGTAATGCGGGATAGTTGTTCATAGGTTAGTACTAGGCTAACTGCCCTTGCGAGCCATTGTAAGCCTAGCCAATTATCCCTTGTAAGACTCCAACCCTGCACCTTGTGTTTGTAAAGCAAACACCTTAACCATTAGGCCACCCTCCCTTTGGTTCATTGCTAAAACATTGCTATTTTCTTTCACATCTGTAGATTACATCATGATTTCTGCTGATGATTTTCATTCTTTTATTATTATAAGTATTTGTTTATGTAATGTAGAGGATTACAGTGGCCTCTGATCACAACCAAGTTGCAATGTATTTGCGAAATGGATGCCAATGATTCACTTCAAGAGCACAGTCAAGCAAAGTTCAACAGGTGATTTCCATTTTAAGAAAACATAACAACTTGGTTATGATTAGAAAGATCCAGTTATGTTCTTTGTAGTACATGGAGCTTTCCTTGCTCCGTACACAACCACTTAGAACAAAAGAGAGGGAGAAAGAGACAGAGAGAAAGCAAAAAAGGGTAGGGTATCTAAATATTTACGCAAAAAAGTGAAGGACATCTATATAGTTACACAAAAAAGTATAGGACATTTAAATATTTACCCCAAAAAGTGTAGGATATCTAAATATTTCTGTAACAGACTTAGTGCCTCCAGATGTATTTATAGTAAATGGAGCTTTAGCCGCTTCAGGGTACTACAAGATAGAGAGGAGAAAGAAAAATAAATTGTAGGAGTGTGATGAATTTTAGAGCTTTGAAAAGTGTCGCAACCTCTGCCAGATAAATAGTGACAGGAAGCAAAATGAATCTTGTAAAGGTTTTAAAGCTTTAATGCATTTCAACTTGTCAAACTCACACTGAAAAGCATTCATTCACACACAACAAAACAGAGATGTATTTAAGGTGGAGTGAAGCAGGCAGCTGCCCTGGAGTGCAAGGTCATAGCAGGTGTGACTGGGAGATGCCATTGGATTGGAAGTTTCATAGCAGCATTCATTCATTCGTTTCCACACTGGCATTCAGAAATGAAGGTACAGAAATAAATGCATTTGTGACCGGAATTGAAGCACTTCAGCATTTTGTGTGTAGTATGAGCTGTAGCAAATGCAGCAATCAATTTGCTATGGATTTTAACAGTAGAAGAAAAGATTTTTTAGTCATGAAGTAGGATTTGTTTGTTTTAAGTTAGAGTTGAGGCTTACAGACTGGGAAGACTGGCTTGGAGTGCCAGATCTGCAGAAGAGACCACAGATCTTTTATTTCAACTTAAGAGTCCCTAGATGAGCTTGTTACAGCTCTGAATATAAGTATGACTGTCTAAAATGGTTTAGAGCTCTGAATGTGACTGTCTGAAATGTTTTACAGCTTTGTTTCACCTTTCCACACTCTTGTAACATAAGACTAGAGTATAACGGTGCTGAAAAGTGCTTAACAAATATGTCAGAAAGGTATTTAATAAAGTTGTTGTTTTCCTATATCTGGAGTACAATTGCAGCACTGAATGCATAACATATTTTTTATGTATGTTGTAGTTGTCTTAAATGCTGGAGTAGGGCTGAAAAGGGTCTGCAGACCAGACCATTTACTCATTTAGCAAACAGATAATTAAATACATTTCATCTCATTTTGTATTTCATTATAAAAAACTAGCTTTATCTATTTTCTATGTTAACTGTCTCCTATGTTTCCTGTTCCCTAGCACACACACATGCACATCACATACACACATGCATATGCATGCGCATGCACACACACACACACACACACACACACACACACACACACACACACACACACACACACACACACACACACATATGCATGTGCAACTACAGAACTTTGAATAGCTTTTTAAGGTATGTTCTGATGCACACTTCTGAATTAGTTGGTATCTCTGCAATATCTCTTTACCTGTCCATATCTATATAAGCCAGTGCAGATTATTATAGTTTTCATTCCTCAGTTTATAAACCATAGTATTACTTTCTCAAAGGGATGCATCGCAAGACTTTCCTTCCTACATAGTCAAATAATTATGCAAGAAGAAATTGCTGTAAATATTTATTACAGGTAAACAAAATGATAAAGATGGTATTACTGAAACAGTACTCACTAAAATAAAAGATAAACTCAAAATAGAGTTTTGCAATTGGAAGAGACCTCATTTTAGGCAGTAACTGTCCAAGTACTATGCAGATATAAAATAATAAAGTCATTGATGTTTGCTCTCAGTAAAAGGCTTACTTTACCTACCATGCCAGGGAGAAGTTGTCACTTGGGAAGCACTGCATTGATGCAAAGGTTCTCCCTGCATACATGCTGTTAAATTGTATAGTGGTGATGCTTTGTAGCCAGGGACAGGCCAGGAAATGGTCCAAATGGATCAGTGCTGCACCTTAGTTAACATAAATTTAAGTAAAAATGTAAACAAATACATAAACAAACAAACAAATAAATACATCTAACTTCCAAAAGCACTGGTGCTCCTAAAGAGATACATCTTTCCAAGGCATGGCTGTTGATATTTGTATTTGTGCTTCCACAGTAATGTCTTGGATAAAGATACTCTTACAGTGGACAAAGATATGAGACTCAACTGGACTTCTAAAGCACAATGGCTGGAGTGAGGTTCGTCAGAAGGAGGATATAATATACTGCAAGCTGGCAGTCCATAGTAATTTGCTGAAATGCAGAGTTACACTTCCTAAAGTACAAATCTCAGTGAACATGATGGAAACATCATAGAATGAAGAAGACGCAACTCAGGGCTGTGATTTGAAATGATAGTGAAGTGAAAAATTATGCTGTAGGAATCTGAGGAATGCTGCAGGTGGCATTGGATAGATACAGCCACATAAAAATACAGCTACAACATACCAATAAGAGGCTGTGTACCTCCCATTAGCTATAGGGTTGAAGAGGAGTTTTGCAACATTTTGTTTATTGTCAGTGTAGCGATTGTGACATGCACCCTACGTCTGCATTGGGATTTCTAAGCTACACTCAGGTGCACTTTTCATTGTCCGCATATATTATGTCTGTTACATCCTGGTAGTCTCAGTCACGTACAGGGCATGGGTAGTAAATGTCTACCAAGCTAGGATGTAGTATGAAGCATCCAAAGCTGGGGATACTGTCAGCTTAAAATACATAGGATGCAATGATATAGCAAACATTCTGAATTACGTCAGTATGAAGGATTTATATACAGTTTCTGTTTTGCAGAACCTGTCACTGAAGTTGAATTCAAGGTGATGTTGTCTTACATTAGCTAAGCCTTTGCCATGCTTACAGTTCTCCAGACTGTGGAAATGATACTGAACACTAATCAGTTACATCCTATTTGCAACTGTCTAGCTCATTTAACAAAAACATATGGAACTCATATTCCTATTCCTAAATGATTAAAGAGACTTAAAACAGGTTTCAAAAATATCTGCAGCAGACAGAAGAAAACATGTACAATTGTGCAAGATGATCAAATAAGAAGATACATTTTCATTCAAGGAATGTATTTAAATAGCATGCCACATTTAGTTTAATAAACCCCTTAACGCTCTGCTACAAAATGGTCTAATCTACTGCTGCTATTTTTACTCATGATGTCTTGTGTAGAACAAGCATTCACATATGGCTGGCCTGCTTTGGACTGGGTCTGCCATACTCTTGACAAAGATGCATTTTTGAATTGTATTCTTGAATTTTTTTTGCCTGCGTCTATGAATATGTCTGCATAAATCCCTGTTAGAGATCAGACTGTTGTACGGACGTCAAACAATCATTCTTTTCTCTTGTTGTTTTTAATAATATAATAAAACTTAGTGGAAATTAAAATCTCTTTTACAAAGGGTAAAATAATTTTTTTCAGTTTTGAGTATTAAATATTTTAATACCCAGACTTTAACATGACCTTCCTTTTTCATTATGCATTCAGCCCACAATGCTCACAGAATACAGACTGCTGAGAATAAATCAGCAGATTCATTTTATTTTAACAGGGGCCCAGATACACCATTACAATTTGCTAAAAAATTCCAAATGGCTATCAGTGCTTCATAGGGCCGCTTTTTGTCTATGTACTCTATTTTACAAGATGTTAAAACATGGTCACTGCCCTTCTTAAAGAGCATCTCTTTACTCAATCTACCTTCAACTGCTACCAAGACAATGGTTAGGTAACTAAATATCCCATATCATGAATAATAGAATACATTTAACAAACTTTTCTCAGCCTCTTAACACGATATCTTATACACAAATATTTCATGTGTATTTAGGAGTTTATGTATTATATGTATGACTGCACTCTATTTTATGTACATGTTAGCTTGCATTTTATATATATGCTTTTTTTTTACAATGCACTTTAACTGGATCTTTTAATAGTACCCTATATGCATTTAATCTTACTATGTTCTGAATTTTGCTATGCACTCATGTTGTATATAACATTGTTGATTAAAAGACTAGGATGTATTTTCTGCCCTTTGAGCTCAGTCGTGGCTGAAAGGGGGTCAATTGACCAGTCCATTTACCCAGTGAACAAATAGTAAATAAATAATAATAAAGGTAACCGAAGTTATTTATGGGTAAGAAGTGTCAGGATGCTGGATCAGTAGAAACTTGAAGTAAAACAATAAATTACTAAATCAATGATCCTGGAAAGCATAGGCTTATAACAAAGTATCCATTCTCAAAACCATGCATTGTGGGAACTAGACAAAACAGGAAGTTGAATATGAAGCCGTTTGATTGGTAGACAGTGTTGAGGAATTACACTGCAGAGCTATATAAATAAGAACTACGAGTCATAAGCATAGGAAGCCAAATGCAAGCACACCACACTGGGGCCTGTGTATAGTACAAACGGAATAGGAGGCTACAGGCAGTTATTTGGAGTGTAGCAACTTCAAGAGTAAAGCACAAGGAAGAAGTCATTTATGTAAACTGAAAAAAATGAAAGTATCATAATTAATGAATGTTATCTAGGGGATGCATAAAGCATTAGGGAACATAAATAGTTATGTACACTCTTGCACAGTAGTTAAACCTCCACTTGTAAAATTAAAGCAACGGATGCAGGATTGTTAAACAGTCAGCATGAAGGTAGCGGTGGTTAATTTCTGGTGTTGCAAGTCACACAACAGAGGTTTAAGTAAAGACTGCAATACTGTTTATATGGGTGCATGGGAATTAGAAAACCTGTCAGATGATGCTCTGTTCACTTCAGTATCAAACAAAACTCAAGGGAGAAAAAAAAATGGGTGTCAGGCATTGCCACTAATTCTGTTTACTTGGGGAGCTGTATACTGTTCCATTTTCAAACTGCCATCTTGTCTGCATCACACAACAAGACAGGTGACGTTTATAGCAGCTCCAAGAAAAGGGATGCCATTTTAGGTTCTGTATTATGTGGATCTCTAGAAATCAAGGAATGGAAAATTGTTGATCAATAGCCTGTAAGATGGTTTGATACAAAGTGAATCTTGGAAAACTTTAAAATAAATAAATGCATAAAAAATAAATGTAGCAGAACTATTTTTTCTATTTAGAAGAACTTAATTGTCAGTCTTATTGTGATTTTGCACAACACATATGTCTTAGTTTACATCATATGTTTAGTTTAAAATTACAGGTTAACAACTATGATAGCTACTGTATACATTGGCAGACCACTTGTATACTAATGATATGCCTGGTTTAGGAATAATGATCTGTTTAGTAGCTGTGATATAACATTAGCCAGTACAGGCAGGAACACAGCCAAAGTGGTTTTATTTAAATTGTTTATGAACTGACTGCTTTTTTTTAAATAATTTCTATTTTTTTTAATGAGTGCGAGTAATTAATCATCAAACATTATGGTTCATGCCAACTAAAATTGAGGTTCTGAATTTCAGGTGATTATTATTAATAAAATAAAGAAGTCCTTTAGGAAAGTTAATGGCAAAAAACTGACATTATAGAAGCTAGAAATAGTTGTGTGAAACAAATATGCAGCAGTTCTCTTATGAGGTGGTAAAAAATGTCAGGAGAAGCTTATAGCATTCAAGAACTACTATGACACATAGAAGGAAAAAGCACCCCCACAAAATGTGTGTGTGTGTGTGTGTGTGTGTGTGTGTGTGTGTGTGTGTGTGTGTGTGTGTGTGTGTATCTATACACATACATATATCATATTTCAAAGACTTGTGTCTGGAGCATTTATCCTGGGGCCTCTGCTGAAATAGGCTCTGTCCTAGTTGAAATTTCCTTGTCAACAAATGTTAAATAAATAAAATAAATATATATATATATAGTAAGTAGAAAGTAGCACAAAAATGTGAGAGAAAGGCAAAGGTCCAAGCTGTGGAATAGACTGCCTACTCAGTTAAGCAATGAGATAAAACATTTTAATTACCAGGGGATAAGAATGTAATAATCAGCTTTAGAAATTTTATGGCAAATGAACAGAAAGGGCAGCTGCAAAAAGAGGGATATTACATTAATGTCTCTGTTCATTGTTTATAAAGGGGAATTAAATGATATTTACCATATCTCAGTAGATAATGCCAAGAAGTGGAGCTGATCTCCATGTTTTCACATCCATGAAGGAAGTTTTCAAAAACTGAAGATAGGCAAGCCAACAGGGCTTGGTACCATTCACCCTAGAATTCTTACAGAACCGAGAGGAGAAATGGCAACAACACCTCTAACCTTTAAAAAATAGAATGGTACCTATCCAGACTGGTTAAATAATACAACTGTAATTCTCTTTCACAAGAGTGGAACAGTGAAAACTATCATCATGTCAGTTTGACCTCATTTGTTGGCAAATCATAGAATCACTGCTATTTGAGAGAAGTTTGGACTGTTAAGCCAGAAGGACACTAGACACAAAGATCTGCTACACATTCACAAAATAAATAGCACTGGAATTACCTGATTTTAGGATCTAAAACTTGACTGCAATGGAAACAAAATATGGTGGAAGGCCAGGTATGTGTCTCAGAGATGACCCCTTCTCTTGAACTGACTCTCATTCATGTGAAGCAGGGCTATTCCTTAAGACTATTCAAATTAAATTTGGACCAATGGATAGGAAATTGCAAATTCACCCCTGGCTTGTCACCTTGTGCCCTTATGGACAGGCAGCTTCTAGAAATCATAAGACACAGGCATACAACAAAGCCATTCCAGTCCCTGGGCGCTGATAACTGGGAAAATTACGGCATGAATGGCTAGGCTTAAAACAGCTCTAGGGTTGTTAGCCGAGTAATCTTCTATGATCCTATGACAGAACATGGTGTGACATCATGAGGTCATAACAGATAAATCTAATAGAGTTCTGTGATTGGATTACTTATTTATAAAGCCAAAAAGAGTTGTAGATGTGGCTTGCTTCTATTTCAGCCACCCATTTGATTCAGTATAGATAGATACATTATGCAGCCTTACTGGTCATAAGGTGGTAACATGGGTATAACACTGGTTGGGCAAAAAGATACATAAAGTCACAGTAAAGAGATGTAATTGAGAAGAAAGGGTGGTTACCAGTGGGGTGCCACTGGGGTTAGTACTGGGGCTATTCTTTTTCATTGCCTGGCAATTAATGTTGCATAAGGAAAGTTACCCTTTTTGTTGATGACACAGAGATATGCAACAGGGTTACAAGGTAGGGAAAGAACAGAAAGGGAACTAGAGAGATTGGAGAAATGGCATAAAACATGGCAGCTTAACTACAATACGAACATTTCAAAAGAATGCATCTGGGTAGCAATATCTATGAAAAGAGTACATGACTGAGGGAAAAGCATTATCAAAAGCCAAAGTAAAAAGAGAGCAGGGATGATCTAAATCTAAAAAGGCAGTGGGAGAGAATGACAAAGAATACAGGCATGTACAGGATGAAGTATTATAAACAGAAAATACAAATGAATTTGTCTTTGGAGATGGGCACTATAACAACCAAGCAGAAGGTTTACATTTACCCATCTTCCTCATTAGTATAGTATGGAGTATCCTCACCTGTCATGCAGGAGTAAATGGATTTTTTAGGAGGGTAGTTTTGGCATAATGGTTAAAGTCTTCACCTCATAGACACAATGCACAAGGTTTGATTTTGACCCAGGGTCATTGGCTGCGCTTAAAATGGCCTTTCAGGACTGTTAGCCTATTATTCACCTATGAACCTATGTATGCGACCAAATCCCTTATATATATTGCACCTTGGCATTAAGGTAGCAGTTACAGGAACAAAACATCACATAAAAAGTGGTCAGTATACAACTCAGGTAAGGAAAGGGCAGTGAGATCAACTAAGACAGTACAGATTCATACCTAGTGAAACACTTGGCCTCCAGTATAAACCTCTGCTGACCACAATCAGATACCAGTAGTGGTAACAGAAGTATCTGTGGCTAATGCAGAAGAATGGAGTAAAAACACAGGAGTTCAAGGAAATGCTTGAGGCTCTGGCACCCCAGGAAGAAAAACAATTAGCTGGATGCAAAGAGGATTGTTGGTGTCTCAAGACAGCATGTATGATGACTACAGAAAAGATATGCAGTCAGGCCACATATATAAATAAGATATATAAGGAAAGATGCTGGTGGAATGCAGAATCCCAGGAAGTTATCACGTAATCATGGGAGGACTTTGGTTGACAAAGTTTGCAGACGACTGCAAACTGGGCGCCATTGTGGAAAGTGCATCGGACACAGATATCCTTCAGAAGGGACTCACGGAAACAGATAGCTGGTGCCAGAGCCATGGCCTGAAGTTAAACACCAAAAAATGTATAGTCATACCCTTCGGGAAAAACAAGGTAACCCCAAGCTACCATATAGGTGGCAATCCACTAAGCACAGAAGAGGTTATCAGGGACCTGGGGACCCAGGTTGACAGTGGCCTTTCATTTGACACTCACGTTGCTAAAGTGGTTAGAAAGACCTTCTACATTGCCCACCTGATCATGAAGGGATTCACATCCAGATCTAGTGAGGTCATTGTTCCCCTGTACTCTTCACTTATCAGACCAATGATCGAGTACAATGCCCCATTCGGGATGTATCTCACCCGACATCTGCAGCAATTGGAGAGACCCCAAATGTTCCTCACCAAAAGGATAAAGGGACTCCAAAATCTGTCATATGCTGCCAGATTGAAGAAACTCCAGCTCTATTCAGTCACATACCGTCTGCTCAGAGGTGACATGTGCCTGACATACAAGGCCATGTCCAACCCGGAATTTATGGACATGCTCCACCTGATAAAATCTAAATCCACCAAAACCACTAGAGCAAGCGACTTAAACCTTAGCACGGACATAAATAGGACGTGCTGGAGGGATAGATTTATCACTCAGAGACTCCCTAGGCTGTGGAATAAAATCCCGGTCCATGTGAGGCAGAGCACCTCGCTGGCTTTGTTCAAGAGAAATCTTGACCTGTGGATGGGAGATCGTAGGTTTACCCCGGGAATTATCTCTGTGTCACTGCTGGACAGAGGCACAACAAACTAATGGGCACAGTATTTTTTCATATAAGGGGTGGCGTAAGCCACAAAACTTTGGGCTAGGCTTATAAATGCCTTAGGGCAGATAGCCTAGTATAAACCTATGAACCTATAAAGAAGGAACATAGGAAAATGTGGGAGATAGAAAAGAAAGATCAGGTAAGAAGGAGTAGTAGTTCACTAAGAAAGAGGTGAGAGAGGGAAAGAGAGGAGGTACAATGGCAAAAATTAAGGCATCAGAGAAACCCTATCAGCTACTTGAAAGTGACTCAATAGAGGGCAAAGATAAGCTCTATCAGGTTGCAAGGCAATAACAGAATGATAAAGAAGATAGTCATCAGACACCTTTCTCAAAGGATGCCAGCAGCAATCAGCTCACCAGTCCTGAGCACTTCAAGGACAGATAGAAGGTCACTTCAGGAAGCTTCTGAATGAAGAAAATGCAACAGAAGCTGTCCGACTCCATATATAGCCTGTGATGAAAGAGGAATAAGACCCCTCTATACAAGCTATGATCTACAATTTGGGTGCATTATGGGACAAATGCCTCTTGTGGGTACTTATTATGGTATGGAGAGACAGGTGTATCCAAGGTGATTGGAGAATAAGCATTCTAGTGCCAGAGTAAAAGAACAATGGGGATATTCACCACAACAGGGGTATTAAACTTCTATCATATAGAAGTGCTGGAGAGGGTACCTGATAAACAAATAAGTAGATCAGTGGGAAAAAAAGTAGTTCCTATTCAAATCATGATACAGTAGAACTGAAATGATGTTTGCACAGGGACAATAGTGGAGAAGAAGATGGAGGCAAGGAAAATGTCCAACTGTGCATTCCTAAACTTGGAGAAAGCATAAGACAGGGTCTCAAAGATATTGATTTTGGCAGTTCTGTAATGTCTTGAACCTCAGAAACATCGGTAGAATTAGTGCAAGCTATGTACAAGAGCCAATGACACAAGTATGAATGGTGTTCATACTCACAGAGGGACTTCTAGTGGCAGTGGGCATGCATTAGGGTTCATCTCTGAAATCACTACTCATACTAGTGATGAACTGCATCAGCAAATAGGTCAGAGTGGACAGGTCAATAAAGCTGCTGTATGCAGATGATGTGCCACTATAAACAGACTCTGAACAAGAACCCCTGGAAATGAAATGGGAGTGGAATACAAAACTGAAGGCACCAAAGATGAAACTGAGTACAAACAAGACAGTGGTCATAGCAGCACATTGGGGGAATCATATGAAGCTGTAAACTGAGGTACAAGGGGAAATAGTGAAACATATTAACAACTTCCATATTTGGGAAGTGCGGCTGAGGAGAAATGACATACAGAATTTCCTCAACAATAATATATTGCAGCAAGACAATTTTTGCAAGCTGTGCGATTCTTATCTTCTTGCTTTGTTATAGTTCCTCATGTAAGATTTCATATGAGAAGAAGGCACACCAGTGGCATAGAAGGAGAAAGCCCCAGTTATGACCTACGTGACCTGGGATTGATTTGTTATTTGGCAACTTGACAGCATGGCAGGGGATGATGGGTATGCCCATCTGGAAAGAATGGGGTAGGTCCTGGCCAGTGTTAAACTCTGTTCGGAAGCACAATCTCTGCTGGAATGCAAGGACAGAATTACATATGCAGAGACCAGGGATGACAGGGGCATAGCCTTCCAAGCTGACAGCCAAGCTGCTGATAGAGCCTTTTGACAGTCACATGTCGAGGAACATGACAACATGAGCACAGGCCGTCACTGCCATCCATATGAAGCAAAGTTCTTACCTAATCTTATTCAAATGTAAAATGGACCAATGGATGGGAAACTGCAATTTACCCCTGGTTTGGCACCTACTTCCCTGATGGATAGAGGCAGTCTGTAGATGCTTGATGTATACAAGCCTATAACATAACCATAAAATTGCATGAGGTACTGATACATGTCAGCAGTATTTTGGTAAATTTATGGTAAGCTTGGCTAAGCTTAAAATATCTCTTGGGCTGATAGCCTAGTAGCCACCTGTGAACCTTTGAACTTCTGTGAATCAGGTGCCTGAGACACCATGCAAAAAGAAGGTTAGCACCATCTAAACAAAATGCTTTCATTTCGCGGATGCCAGAAAGAGACTAAGCTCCACAAAGTTTGCCTGGATGAAGACACATATGGATGGCTCTAACTCTAAGGGAGTTGAGGAAAGATCTTCCATCCCTAGAGAATAAATGGATCCAAGTTAAATGTGAGGAAGTTCAATAACTGGCAGGAAGATGGAGGAAAAGGACCTCAAAAAAAGATGGTTCCATGTGAGAATAACTCTGTGCAACTTATAAACTAATTAAACTAATAAACAGGTTTACTAGCCATAATGATTCCTGTTCCTCAATATATAAAAAATGAATTCCTATGGTGGCTGCATATGATCAACTCATCCACTATCATGACACGTCTTTCCCAATCCAAAATTTATCATTTAACAACAGATTCTTCAAGTAAGCAGTTTACATAGCCTGATGACTTTTCAGGAAAACTTTCAACTAGAACACCTTCAGTTAAGACAGATGACAGCACTAGAATGTGGTACATAATTAAGGAGGAATCTGATCCTTCCAACTGTATAAAGAGACAATTCAGATTTCAGAGAGGGAGTTGCAACTCAGTGTTCTCCTCTAAGCAGTTCAAACTCCAGGAATATAAAACCAGTTAACAGATGCCTTAAACAGGAAAATAGCACTGACACATGAAGGAGAATGGAATCATATATATTTCAAGGGGTCTGCTTCAGAACGGTGAACACCCATATTATCAAATTACAAAACATTGAGATCGGAATAGAGAAACCCCAGTTAATCGAAACCTTAGATTATTGAAACCCGGAACACTGAACTATCCAACTTACCAGAAGTCCAGTCTTCACTTAAAGGAACACTCCTGCATTTAAAATCTGGCTACACTAAATCTGTCTCAGCAGTTCTGCAGGGGGGCACACCCCCTGCACCACCATGTGGGAGGCTGTGCCCCCTACACCCCCCTAAATTATATATACCAACTCCAAGATCACACTACAGTGAGGGAAGGGTAAATTTCCCGATCACAACCTCCATTTAAAACCACTGAGACAGATTTAGTGTACCCTGATTTTAAATGTAGGAATGTTCCTTTAAGTGAAGTCCATCGGACAGTTGGTAAGTTGGATAGTTCAATGTTCCGGGTTTCGATAATGTAAAGTTTTGATTAACTGAGGTTTTGCTATTCCAGTCTTGATGTTTTGGAATTTGATAATATGGGCCTTTGACATTCTGAAGTAGACCCATTTCAAGACATTATACAGTTATGAGGCTTCCCAGAACTGGACCTGTTTCCTAAGCATCACAGCATCAGGTCAGACTTTCTCATATTTAAAAGTCATGTTGCAAAATACATTTTCTGTTTCACATTGACTCAAATCATGAAAAAGGAAAAGAAAAAGCAATGTCATTGTAATTCTAAAATAATTCTGGTAGCTCCTACTAATAAGCCTGGTTACTCTTATGCCGTAGCCTTTACCACTGTACAGGTCTTTACTAACATCATGACAGCACCCAGCTTCAAAATTTGAAACCAATCAGTTTGAAAGAGGGAATTTTGATCCCTAACAGCAGCTCCTTTACAACTCCATTTTAAATGTTTAAAAGGGAGTTAAAAATCCTAATACAAGTAAATATAAAAATAGAATAGAATAGAACTGAAATAAATAACAGAATCTGCAAATGAAAAGTGGAAGATGTGTTTCCAGTACTATGTTATTAGGTCTGGATCTTTTGCATTGTCTTATACAAAGGTTATTGTTTTTATCTTTATTTATTTAAGTGTTTAATAACCAGGTAAGTGGAATGGACTAAGAACCCCCTTCAGCCATGACCTGTATGACAGGCACAAATAACATGTCTTATTGACAGCCAGTTGTTAACTACAGAACTTGAATCTATGACAGCAAAGCAGCCCTACAGTAGCAGTCATACACCAGTAACACAGTGACTGTAACATTTATACACCAGTAGTAATACAGTGACTATAAATGTAAACAAAAGGACAACTTCACAATAAACAACTCGGCAATGCTTAAAAGAATAGGTACAATCATTACAAAAGCATTTATAAAACAAAAGCACTTATAAAAACTTGATAAATTGGCAGGAATACTTAGTTTCCATTTGTCCAGGAAAATACCAGTGAATTCCAAGTTTGGACTGTCTGAGAACTGAAAATAAAATTGGGATTTTCATAGGATCTGACATTTCAGGTCAGTGAACCAAGTCACCACAAGAAGCACTTCTACATGTGTTACAATAAGTACTTTACAAACAACTGTCCACTAGGCTGTACGGGCAGCTTTTGAAACCCTATATGGAGTATTGCGTACAGTTCTGGAGACATTATTTCTTTCAGGACACAGACAATATAGAGGCAGTACAGATGAAAGAAATAAAATTTGTACGGGATTTTTAAAGAAACCATGTAAAGAAAGCTTATAAACACTTAATGTGTACTATTTTGGTAAAACAAGGACAATGAGATATGATAAAAACATCTAAGTACTTTAGGAAAAGCAAAATGTCCAAATGAGTTCATTTAAAAAGATATGTGAGAACAAGCAGACACAAAGGAACGATGCATCCACCTCCAGCTCCAGCTCATGCCTTTCCTTACCAGTAATCAACTCCTCACCCCTGCACAACATGGTTTCCATCCTGGCCATAGCACAATAACTGCTCTTCTCTCTTTCCTAGACATAGTAAACAGCACCCGTGATTCTGGAGAAATTGTATCTGCAGTCCTTCCAGACCTCTCCAAGGCATTTGACACTGTCTCCCATACCCATCTCCTGAGCCACCTTTCTAAGCTTAATCTCTCTCAGAAAACCCTAACCTGGTTTAAAATCTACCTGTCTGACAGATCTCAGGCCATGAAATGGAGAAATGGCATCTCAACCTTCCTACCTACCCCCACTGGGGTACCCCAGGGATCCATACTCGGCCCAATGCTGTTTAATATATTTATCAATGACTTCCATGCAGCCATTCCTAACACTAAGATAGTACAATATGCGGATGACTCAACTTTAGTCTGCTCCACCCGAGCGCCAAACAAAAACTCAAAAACTCAAACTGCCTTCTCAACCACTGAGAACTGGATGCTTCAAAACCACCTCTCTGAATGCCAACAAATCCAAAATTCTACAATTCTCTCCCTCAAAATCCCTCCCTCTCGACAAAAACTCTTTCCAAATTATCAGCCATGCCAACTCCACCATAAAAGTCATTCCTTTTGCTAAACATCTTAGGGTTACTATAGATGAACACCTAAAATTCGATACCCACATTCAGCAAAATATTAAGAAAACGCATCAAAAACTTGGCATGCTGTTCAGAACCCCCCACTTTCTTTCTCCTTCTACAAGACAAACCCTCGCCACTACCTACTTACTACTGTCACTATTGTATGGTGCTCCCCTACTAACCAACCTAGCTTCCTCTATCTCTTCCAAACTGGAAATCTGTTATAACAAAATTTCAGAATTTGCCACCAAATCCAAATATTCCTCCCACCACTGTACTGCTCTCCACCTGCTAAATTGGCTAGAACCCCCCAACTACCTTGACTACCTCCAACTCACTACAGCCCACAAGCTAATATTTAAACCAACTAAATGTCCAGCATTAACTAACATCTTACAATCATACACCCCACACAGAACTCTAAGATCTGCCCACCAAAATCTAACTACTGTACACAAACAGAACCGTCCTGCTGGTCAGCTTCTCCTATCCTTTTCCTTAGCCAAAAAATGGAATTCTCTCCCTCCTTCTCTAAGAATTTCTGAAAACTTTGAACACTTTAAAACTCAGCTCCATTCCTACCTCCCCTATAATTGGAAATGCAATTGCATTCTCCCTACCTACCCTACTAGTAACTCTACTTCATACTGATCTACCTACCTACCCTACTAGTAACTCTACTTCATACTGATCTACCTACCTACCCTACTAGTAACTCTACTTCATACTGATCTCCCTACCTAAATTACTAGTAACTCTACTTCATACTGATCTCCCTACCTACCCTACTAGTAACTCTACTTCATACTGATCTCCCTACCTAAATTACTAGTAACTCTACTTCATACTGATCTCCCTACCTACCCTACTAGTAACTCTACTTCATACTGATCTCCCTACCTACCCTACTAGTAACTCTACTTCATACTGATCTCCCTACCTAAATTTCTAGTAACTCTACTTCATACTGATCTCCCTACCTACCCTACTAGTAACTCTACTTCATACTGATCTCCCTACCTACCCTACTAGTAACTGTACTTCATACTGATCTCCCTACCTAAATTACTAGTAACTCTACTTCATACTGATCTCCCTACCTACCCTACTAGTAACTCTACTTCATACTGATCTCCCTACCTACCCTACTAGTAACTCTACTTCATACTGATCTCCTACCTACCCTACTAGTAACTCTACTTCATACTGATCTCCTACCTACCCTACTAGTAACTCTACTTCATACTGATCTCCCTACCTACCCTACTAGTAACTCTACTTCATACTGATCTCCCTACCTACCCTACTAGTAACTCTACTTCATACTGATCTCCCTACCTACCCTACTAGTAACTCTACTTCATACTGATCTCCCTACCTACCCTACTAGTAACTCTACTTCATACTGATCTCCCTACCTAAATTACTAGCAACTCTACTTCATACTGATCTCCCTACCTACCCTACTAGTAACTCTACTTCATACTGATCTCCCTACCTACCCTACTAGTAACTCTACTTCATACTGATCTCCCTACCTACCCTACTAGTAACTCTACTTCATACTGATCTCCCTACCTACCCTACTAGTAACTCTACTTCATACTGATCTCCCTACCTACCCTACTAGTAACTCTACTTCATACTGATCTCCCTACCTACCCTACTAGTAACTCTACTTCATACTGATCTCCCTACCTACCCTACTAGTAACTCTACTTCATACTGATCTCCCTACCTACCCTACTAGTAACTCTACTTCATACTGATCTCCCTACCTACCCTACTAGTAACTCTACTTCATACTGATCTCCCTACCTACCCTACTAGTAACTCTACTTCATACTGATCTCCCTACCTACCCTACTAGTAACTCTACTTCATACTGATCTCCCTACCTAAATTACTAGTAATTCTACTCCATACTGATTTCCTGAACAACTGCTTCATTCTGAATATAATGTAATCTAACATCACTTTCTTGAATGTATATATTGTAAATAGTTTACTTTCTTCCTTTTACTCTCCCCTTTCTGGGAATGGTTCTCATTACTGCCATCATACAATTTTAGATGCTATGTAACCAAAGAAAAACAACTTGTCTCTAACTTAAAATGTAATATATGTTCTCCAACTTTTTCTATTATACAACTGCCTCTCTCTGAACACAACAATATCATGAATGTATACATTGTAAATAATATACTTTCCACCTTTTATTCTCCCCTTTCTGGGAATAATTTTCTTTACTGCCATCATACAATTTTAGATGCTCTATAACCAATGTACAACTTGTCTCTAATCTATTATGTAATGTATGTTCTTTAATTTTGCTATTATACTTTGCTTAGTTTTACTATGTAATATGGAGCTTTTCTCCCTGGGCCTCCACTGAAAATGGGCTTCTTGAGCCCACTGGACCACCACAGTCATCAAACTGGAAATAAATAAAATAAATAAATAAGGTGGCTGGCTGAAAGTTGACATGATGACATTTTTCACTGAAACAGTGGTATATAATTGGAACACCATGCATGGTGTACATCAAAAGCAGTGACCAAATTCAAGAATGCATGGGCTAGACACAATGAAATAGTTATGCTGACAGAATAAAAAAAGAGTTATATTGTTTCTTAAATACAACCTGTAGTTTACCTAAAAATACATTTGTTTTATCTAAAAATGAAGAAAGGGGCAGACTTGGTGGGCCAAGTAGTCTGATGTAATCAGAATTTTGTAAATCTTATAAGTTAAAATAAATAAGTAAAAAGATTAATGAACAAGGAACTGATACATTATCACAATCAAAGGAGGGGGTTACCCAAGAGGGGGGAATACTAAAGGAGGGATTTTATTTTCAGGGCCATGACATTAATGGTGTAGCGGATGCAACTATCCTCCAAGATGGTTATAATTTTGTCCACAAGGGCTTTAACATTTTTAATTACAGTAATTTAGAGATTAACAAAACATATTTTAATTTGTATATTAAAGGTTTGAATTTCATTCCCAGTAGAACAAGTGATGTTAGCAGAACATTGATTGATTTAAAATGATTTCTTAGGAAAAAGAAGTTTGCAACAGACAAAGTAGGAGCTAGACATGACCAATTGATTAAAAAGAGAAGTACTTTTAATCTGCCCATCCATCTGCAATTAAAGAATTTTTTAAGTTATGGTAGAAAAGAAACTTAGGGAATGATTAAAATGGTAAAACATTTTTAATTTATGCCCAGACGAGGGAGAAGTTATGGTAGAAAAGGAACTTAGGGATGATTAAGAATGGTAAAACATATTTTAATTTACCCCCTGGATGAGAGAAAGTTACTTGAGGAACTCAAAAGGGATAAGTCTTTAAGGGTTATGAAACCTGATAAGGGTGGTAGGATGGTTTTAATGGATACCATTGATTTTGTGGCAAGGATGATGACTATTTTGAATGATGAAAATAAATACTCTAGGGTGTCTAAAAACTAAATTAATTTGGCCTACTATAGAACTGATTGTTTGTTGAAAGACTTATTGGCCAAGGGGATGATAAATGTTGAGACATTCAACTATTTAACTACTGGCAAACCTTGAGTGCAATCTATATTTGGTATCCCTGAGGTGCATAAAAAGGTGGAGGATCTACCACTTGTCTATTGTTGCCGCCAATAGTTCCAAAACCTACCCCCTTGTTAAATTCTTAGACTTAAAATTAAAAAAAGGTATTGACTGGACAAACTGATATCCTGAAGGACTCAAGGGATTTCCTAATGAGCATTAAACCAGGTTTATACCACAATGAGATGACTTTTGTTGCAGTAGATAGTATCAATTTCTTCTCAGTTGTTCCTCTTTCCATTGGTTTATTGTGGTTTGAGGAAGCTTTGATTGGTCAAAATGGACACTCTAATGATGATTTTAAGTTATGTTTTAAATTAATAGAAATAGTGTTGTGTAATAACTTTTTTTTTTGAAGGGGAATTCTTTAATCAGGATAGTGGGGTGGCTATGGGGGCATGCTAATTTAGTACTTTCTATTTGGGAGAGAAAATTTATTTTTAATTCCATTTATTTTAGATACTGGGACTTTTGAGATTTTTAGATGACATATGTATTTTTGGGTTGGGTCAGAAATTAAACTGATGGAATTTTTAGAATATATTAAACAGATGACTAATTTTGTGGTACCCACAACATTTCCAAAGAGAAGGTAGATTATTTAGACATCGCAATTTTTAGAACTGATGAAAAAAAAAGTTTTAAGTCTAATATCCATCGGAAAAAAAACTTTTCTATCTCATATTTATATTTTTCTAATGCCCATCCATTTTCTCAAAAAAGGAGTATTATTAATAATAATTTATAATTTATAAGGGCATCTAGAATGACATCAGATGATGCTTATGTTTGGGAAAAATGTAAGGAACTTGACAAGATGTTCAGAGAGAGAAAATATCCAGTTAAATTAGAGGTAAAGAGGGAGGTGACAATGGAAAGAAAGGGTAAATTTTGTCCAGTCTTTGGATTGGACATAAAGGAGGGTGAAAGTAGTGAATTGGTGAATGAATTTAAAGTAAATGGAGATGAAAGTGGGTGTAGTTTTAAGGGAGCCTATGTTATGTATTATAATTGTGACACTCACCATATTAGGGAAGTGATTACTGATAAATGGAACATATTTGCTGGCTTTTTGGACCTGAAAAATATTTTTGAGGATCTGCTTAAATGTCTGTACAAAAAATGTAAAAATATTAAGGAGCTTGTAGAGCAGAACTCTGGTAGGAAGAAAAGGTTAAGGAAAGTTGATACTTACAAATGCAGGACATGTGTGAAATGTCCATATATTATGAATAGGGACTTTGGTTTTGTTCAGGCCAGGGACAGAATTAAAGAAACCAATACATATTCAAATTGCAATAGTATAGGGGTGGTTTATTTACTGCTATGTAAAGGTTGTGATGCATTTTATATAGGGAAAACTATACATAAGTTGAGGAAAAGAATATACAAACACATGTATGATGTGCAGAATAAAGATGAAAGGAATGCACTTTATAAGCACACTCTAAACTGTCCAAGGGTCAGTTATAGTTTTTTGTTTTGGAAGAAATATTTCAGGATTGGGGGGGGGCATGGGAAACAAGAATTGAATACAGAGAAGTATACTGGCAGTTGGTCTTGGAAACCAATAGAGCCACGGGGCTAAATACATAGGTTTCTCTCGCCCCTGTTTTAAATCTAAGGGCTGTGAGATTATAGTCACAATTATTATTTTAACTATTTTAATTATTATTAATTTATTGTTTTAGACTTCAGTGCTTGCGTTGATTTTAAAAGTACTTTTATATGTATATTTTTTTCATAAAAAATAGAGGTGTTTTAGTTAGTCTTCCTATTATATATATTGTATATTTTTCTAGGGTCTATATTAGATGAATAAAAGTTCATCTTAGCAAACGCTCACATGAGCGAATATCCAGGTACTCGAAACTGCAATTGTGGGGATCTGCGCCCACCACCCCCCCTAAATATATATTCCAACTCAGAGATCACACTACAGTGAGGAAAGGGCAAATATTCCCATCTTCACTGTACCACGATCTTGCAATTGTGGTGTCGAGTTCTGCAATATTCGCTCATGTGAGCGTTCGCTAGGATGAACTTTCATTCATCTAATATAGACCCTTTTTCTACACATACTTTTTATGGTTTGGATGAATGCATTTATATTACCACACTGAAGCTATTTGAGTTTCCACCACTAGATGGCAATAGCTTAGTACTCTGTTTTTATAAAAAAAAAAAAACTTTTTATTCTAATAGGTGATTTGATTTTAAGGTGTTCACCTTGTTAAGTGCATTTTATATTTTGTTTTTCATTGAATATATTTGCTTATTTGAATATATTTTTATTGTGAACAGTCCCTCTATTGTTGGATTTTTATTGGTTAATTGAATTATTGATTAAGTATAGTAGGATATATAAATGTGATTGTGAGGGAGGATTTGTTATCTGATGAAGTCCTGGATCTAAGGGACGAAAATGCAGTGAGACATTAAGGTGTTAATATTTTGAACAGTAAAGTATTTTATATGCTAAACCTCAGTTTGTTCCTGGTCTTCAGTGCTCTTCTTGGTGTTTTTTTGTTTTATTGGTGACTTTTCCTCGGGGCATCTTCTTTCTTACTGTTGTGCCCTTGTTCGGTAATAAGTTAAAATGTCTAACCAATAAACAATCCATTGTTTATGAAGAATCACATGTCATGACCACTGCTGTATGTAATGCTGATACTAAGTATTGCTTCATAAACTGAATTATTAAAACAGTGTTTTTTCTGGATCATTAATCACAGCTTAAACCATCCTAGTCCACCTCTAGTTTCTACAATGCCACACTAAATGCACTGTCTACTAAGTATCTGTTTATTGCATTGATTTCCACAATACATTAAAATGTAAATGGGATTTGGATGGCAGAACAAAAAAAAACATGTAACATTCATATATCATTCATGCAGAAAGAGCTGTAGGCAGTTCTCATTCAAAACATAATACTCTATTGATTTTTCAGTATGACACATATAGGGAGCAGTCTAAGGATGACAAATAGCTGATTTGTTTGTAGATAAAAGAACATATTATAAAAGTCAGTTGGTTACTAGAAGATGTTAAATGTTGATTGTAGGGGTTACACACAAGCTCTGCATTGTCATTGATTAGACACAAAGGCAAAGAGCCCTAGGAACCACAGTCATAACTGCAAGAGTTATGTGAGAAACAGAAAACATAGTAAGTCAATAAATGAAAAAATGAGAATTTAAAGGTGTGTGTGTGTGTGTGTGTGTGTGTGTGTGTGTGTGTGTGTGTGTGTGTGCGTGTGTGCGTGTGTGCGTGTGTGTGTGTATACGTCTGTGTATGTATGTGCGTACGTGTCTGTGTATGTGAGTGTGTATGAATATGTGTGTGTGTGTGTGTGTGTGTGTGTGTGTGTGTGTGTGTGTGTGTGTGTGTGTGTGTGTGTATGGATTATGTTGCGTTTTGAACCAGTTATTAGTCTATATAAAAAGAAACCCTGTCAGACTCATCATCATCATCTTCTTTCGGCTGTTCCCGTTAGGGGTCACCACAGCGGATCATCTGTTTCCATTTCTTCCTGTTCTCTGCATCTTGCTCTTTCACACCAACTGCCTGCATGTCCTCTCTCACCACATCCATAAACCTCATCTTAGGCCTTCCTCTTTTCCTCTAACCTGGCAGCTCCATCCTTAGCATCCTTTTCCCAATATACCCTGCATCCCTCCTCAGCACATGTCCAAACCAACATAATCTTGCCTCTTTTGATTTGTCTCCAAACTGTCCAACCTGAGCTGACCCTCTAATATACTGATTCCTAATCCTGTCCATCCTAGTCACACCCAGTGTAAATCTTAACATCTTTAACTCTGCCACATCCAGCTCTGACTCCTGCCTTTTCGACAATGCTACAGTCTCCAACCCATATAACATAGCTGGTCTCACTACCCTCTTGTAGACCTTCCCTTTCACTCTTATTGATACCCTTCTGTCACAAATCACTCCTGACACTCTTCTCCACCCATTCCACCCTGCCTGTACTCTCTTCTTCACCTCTCTTCCACACTCACCATTACTCTGAACTGTTGATCCCAAGTACTTAAACTCATCCACCTTTACCACCTCTACTCCCTGCATCCTCACCATTCATCTACCCTCCCTCTCATTTACACACATATATTCTGTTTTAGCCCTGCTGACCTTCATTCCTCTCCTCTCTAAAGCATATCTCCATCTCTCCAGGGTCTCCTCAACCTGGTCCCTACTCTCACTACATATCACAATGTCATCTGCAAACATCATAGTCCACGGGGCCTCCTGTCTAATCTCATCTGTCAACCTGTCCATCACCACTGCAAATAAGAAAGGGCTCACAGCTGATCCTTGATGTAAACCCACCTCCACCTTAAAGAAACCCTGCCAGACTACAGTAATTAAAAATAGAAAGTGATCTAGTAAAACATATTTATAAAAAAAAGTAACGAAAAGGGGGTGGGAATGAATCCTTTGACAAGTTACTTAGCTGTATGGGGTTTATTGGAAAATTATCGATGGCTAGACTTCCTCCACAACCCACATGCAAGTTGTTGTGAGGGTGAAGAGAGTGAGACTGTACTCAGACCATCTGTGATGCCATTGCAGTTTGCAAATAATACTGCTTTGCACTCCTTATCTTACTGCCTACATTTGCTGATAGGCAGGGTATGAGAAGGCATGCTGTGATTCCGCCTAGTCTTTGTCATGCTTCACTTATAATACCTAATAGCATTTTCTTTGGATTATAAGGGGCAGAGAGGTTTGAAGAATTACTACTCATATACATCAGATAGTCCCAGTACACTTTTCAGTAATAGTCTATCCAGATATGGAGCATGTTGACCTTTGCCTTTGGGAATTAATCGCAGATGAGAGCAGTTCCATGAAGTATGTCCCTTTCCTCTCCACTGCTGTTGTACTGGCCACCTAAACCTGGCTTCAGATCATACATTGAATGAGAATGGATTTGTACAATAATTCATGTATTTTAAGGTTTATGACGGGCATGAATTTATTTTCACAGCTAGCATGTAGTATTAACATTTTATTTAAGTGCTGGTATATCTGTTTTTTCCTATTTCTTGCTGTACTTATGGATAACTACAATGGCATTTGGAATACATTCAAATCTAAAAGCACCGTCAATTACATAAAAGAACATCATAAGTTGTATATGATAGCTTATTCATATCTAATACAAATTAAGCTATAGTAACGTAAAAGGATAAAACCTTGACTACTGTCCATGTGACCCAAGTTTGATTAATGGTTTAGGTACTCAGTTTAGCTGGTAGGCCAGGATGGTTATGTCTATTCTGGGGAGGACAGAGTGTGGAGGCGTATAGAAAGGTGCTGGGGGAGGGTATTAGGCTCACTAAGACATGACCTGGTAGCAGCCTTCGGTGTGTGTGTACAGTACACATTCATAGGGTAGGCATTGTGGCCTCCAAGGCGATGCAGATTGCACATCTCACCTATACAGAGGTAGGATTAAGCCATCACATAAAACATCCTCTGGTGGTGAGGGTATAAGGTACTCTCACATCCTCATGGCTGAATGACAGCCCCTGATCCCATGTGAAATTGCTGGTTTAGGCAACAAATAAACTGTATCTAACTGGGAGGAGGATTGATGGTTTGCAGACCGGGAGGTAAACACTATATTAAAACAATGTACTGGACCAGAAATGAGATTTTTATTTTTGATTTTATGAACCAGACCTCAAGGCCTTTAGTGTGCTCACCACTGCAGTTTCCATACTGGATGAGGTCAGAGATGCAGTCTAGACTATGGATGAAGCCAAACATACATGCAAATCATAATGCATAGCATGGTTTTGTAGGAGCAGCATTTGTGATATCACAAAGCAGTAAGTGCACTATATAAGATGCTGCTCTAATATATATTGTGCAGTGTATGCATGTGTGCTTCAAGACTTCCTGAATTCCATTTAGCTGTTTGTCCAGGCTGAAGGGAGTTTGCAATGGATGTGCTCTTCCAATGCTGGTGTTGAGCTATAGAGCTAAGGTCACTGGATTCAGACTGGAGTGTGTAATAGTAATGTGAGTGCATTAGAAATAGATGCATAGGAGGAAAAGATGTTATAACAATTTGGATGTCAAGAATAAAATGCTTACTATTCTTGATATATATACACAAGACATTAATGTTATATTTTCCAAAACTGATTTTATTGTCATTGCATTTGGTGGCTGTGAAGTCCAGTAAAGACTCAAGCTCTAACTAAATAAGATTTGAAAATAACAACCATATGTAGGCTAGAACTCAACAAAGGTTTAAATATAAAATATAGTGCTTGCGTATTTTAGAAAGGTGTAGCCTAAACTGACAGTTCTCTGTGCTGATAGTGTGATCACCTCAAAATAATTCCTTGCAGGTGAAAAAGGCTTTCTACCGAGATTACATTTTTAGTAAAATTGTTATGATCAAGGATTTTGTACATACAGTATCTTTAGTGTTAGAATAATTAAGTCTGGGTATATACTAGCACACCCTTTGGTGAGGTAGGGGACTTGACACCCATTAAAGTTGTTTTTGGTATGAATTTTTATATCGTCTATTTTTCAATCCTTTGCCTTTAAGTGATTTCAGTGTTATTAAACTAAGTTTTAAGGAATAAATTATACATTCTCATTTCTTGTAGTTTTTGATGTTTGGGGTGATTTTATAAAGACAAAGTTCATCTGTGGTGACACACCAGCATTTATTAAAACAGTTTCCTCGAGAAATGATAGACTGCGTAGTGTATGAGAATATTTCAAGCTGCAGTGAATATGTGAAAGATCACTTAAGTGTGACTCAAAGACTTGACCTTTTAAATACTTTGTTGTTTCGTTAGGATGGTTTATTCCACCACTAGTATTTTTTTTATTTTATTGCTAGGTCTGACTTATCTCAGTGGTTCTGGAGATCAGAAATCACCTCAGACGAAAGTAACCTCATGACAGATTCACTCCCACAAATAATTATGATAATTATAAGCAGGTTGTTGCATATGTTCTGCATCCTGGTTTATGCAGTTCTTTGTTAGAGGCCTGTGGGTAACGTGGAAGTCAGAATGAAATGATTTAAAAGGGTAACATGAATATGGTGCTACATGGCTAATTGCAGTTCCTTTCATGCATGTTATTCAATAAAGAGGGCTTTGTTGGTAGAGACTGAGAAATCATAGTTAGACTTTCAAAGTAATTAGTGTGCTTTGTCAGTCTGTGTAAATAGTTTGCAAACCTATTTGTAAAGTAATTTATTTTCAAATACCCAACAAACATAGCTCTAATGTATATTATTTACTCCATCTGGCATGTTACAAGTGGTAACACACTAGTATTGACAGAGTTTATTGTACTTCATAAACATAAAGAGAAGAATTTCATGTAAATCTGAAACTCTGAATGTTGCAAAATGCTCAGCTATAGCTAGGATAAAGCTGAACTGTGATATGATTTTTTAAATGAGTAGACTGCTATAATAGAAGTAGCTTCAACAATGCTTACAAAACAGTTTTTGAAATAATTTTAAGTTTTGGTGAACAAAGTAGTTTTGTAGGTACTTTTTTGGAATACTACTCAGCACGTAAAAATCTACTGCCAATCATTAGAGGACCGGAGTTGCGCTGTGGCGACCCCTAACCGGGAAAAGCCGAAAGACACAACAACTAAATTCTTACCCATCCTTTGCATTCCTCTGAAGTGGCTATAAAACACAATTAAGATAACTACTGCAATATTGCAATATTTTTTAACAGTGCATCATAAAATGCACAGAGAACATACACAGCTTCAAATTAACCCCCATACCTCCGCTGTATTAAGGGAATTCCCCCTCAAGGAAACTTGCCCAGAAAAATGGAGCAGTAATGCAAGAGTTAACAAACTTGTGGTTAATTCTATATAAAATAATCTCAAAGCAGCAGGCAAGAGCTAGAAAAATCTAACTGCATGAATGAAACGTCTGACACTAGCAAGGCAGTGCAACAGATGGGAGAAGAGGGGCCAGAGGGGATAGTATAATGGGGGACTGCAAAGTATAATATATGTGTGTGTGTGTGTGTGTGTGTATGTGTGTGTGTGTATCTGTTTGTGCATGTAAGTAAGTGTGTGTGTGTGTGTGTGTGTGTGTGTGTACATGTGTCTCTGAGAGCATGTGTGTGTGTGTGTGTGTGTGTGTGTGTGTGTGTGTGTGTGTGTGTGTATCTGCTTGTGCATGTAAGTAAGTGTGTGTGTGTGTGTGTGTGTGTGTGTGTGTGTATCTGTTTGTGCATGTAAGTAAGTGTGTGTGTGTGTATGTGCGTGTGTACATGTGTCTCTGAGAGCATGTGTGTGTGTGTGTGTGTGTGTGTGTGTGTGTGTGTGTGTGTGTGTGTGTACATGTGTCTCTGAGAGCATGTGTGTGTGTGTGTGTGTGTGTGTGTGTGTGTGCGTGTGTGTGTGTATCTGTTTGTGCATGCAAGTAAGTGTGTGTGTGTGTGTGTGTGTGTGTGTGTGTGTGTGTGTGTATCTGTTTGTGCATGTAAGTAAGTGTGTGTGTGTGTATGTGCGTGTACATGTGTCTCTGAGAGCATGTGTGTGTGTGTGTGTGTGTGTGCGTGTGTGTGTGTGTGTGTGTGTGTGTGTGCGTGTGTGCGTGTGTGTGTGTGTGCGTGTGTGTATTTTCATCTGTTTCTGCATATGAGTGTGTGTGTGTGTGTGTGTGTGTGTGTGTGTATATGATTGATTACATTCATTGTAAGGATCTTTGCTATATTACATTCATATAACATGGGAATTATCTGGATCACCACATCATTCTTTAAGGCTGTTTTTCAAAAGTTGTCAGACTTCCTCTGAGTGTGCAAGGTCACTTCCTATTTCCCCAGTTTGAGGGCAGATATGAGTAACATGGTTGTAAAGGTAGAATAGCCCACTCCATCTCTATTTTTTGTTTGTTTTGCAACAAACATGAATAGTTGCATATGTTTTCTGAGTTAATTGATCACTTACAGCCAAAATATCAACAGAGATATGTACCGTGCTTTACCACAAGCATTTTCATTGTTATTGAATTTAATTCTTTTACAAAATGTTTATAGGTAAACTGTTGTTATTGGTGGATAATGGTAACCCTGGGAAAGTCAAATTCCCCAGAGGAATTTCATTGCAACACTCATTTTGTCATGCAGACAATTACAATATAGTAGACTGAAAACACTATCTTAAAAAAAATAAGAGAAACCTTATAGACTTTGGGAAACCCACGGTGCTTTTAGTGTCTCACTTAGACTTGAAGTGTATAGTTCCTGAGGAGCCTATGTGCCTTCACTGATTATTGCCCTCACTGTGGTATCTCCTCACGGGAATCATGGGATAATTACTTTAGGAGAAAGAAGATCTTTGTGATAGTACATACAGGATGCAGGTTCCCAGCCATACATAGATGCCAGCTGCTCATAGAAAGATTGACGTGTTTACCGTTTTCTCAAAATAACCAGTTAATTCAGGGTATCATAATGAAATATTGGAATATGTTCAAACAGGAAGGAGGTCTAATAAAAAAAGTTGGGGAATAAACCATGTATTATTTTTAGGAATGGTTTCAACATTAAAATACGTTAGAAAATGGGAGTAACAGGAAAAGATTAAAGCATCATAACCAAAGTATGTTCAAATGTGTGGCATGTAGACAATGAAAATATGTCAGTACAGGGAAGTTTACTGTTATTAGTAAAGAGAACCATATTCAACATTGTAAGGTACATATTGATTGCAGCACAGCAGGATGGCTTATGTGCACCATGCCCTGCATTTTATGATGGAAAATTGGATAACAGTTTGAAAAACTAATTTAGCAGCACAATTATGAAATAAAGACATGACTAATGCTTTCGAAAAACATAATATATGTCAGAATAGCTTTGTGTTTTTTGTATTGGAAAAAGTATATCAGAATGAAAGAGGTGGAGATTGGCAAAATGATTTATTAATGCGTGAAATGCATTGGCAGTTATGTCTGAATCATACAAAACACTTGGTCTAGACAACAGTATTTCTATTAGTGTTTAAAAATAAGCATGCAAGAAAAACATGACTTTGTTGGTGTTTTATGTTTCATATGATAGGTGTATTTTATTTTATTATTTAATTACTCATCAGAGTCTAGGCCTTTAATCTGATGAAGTGCTTAATAAATTTTATCAATTAACTACCTGAGTTTTATTGAGTGACTTTGATTGGATTCTGTCAGGGTTTTTTTGTTCTTATTGTTGGAACCAAGAATATTTTCAATTTTATAGTTGTTCAGGAATTTCCAAACATATTGGTGGGTTGCTACTTCAATTCCAGTTATGAGGTGTCTGACTATGAATCTATGAGTCTAGGGTTGCCTGCGATCCCAACATCTGCATGTTGGATGCCTAATCCCCTCAATGTGATTTACATAAAATTTGTGGTGCAGTAAGTAGTGGTCTCACAAAGAGCCATGCCATTGTCACTGCACCTCTTGGTCCCCTTACTTAAAGATTAGCCCAGGATGAAGAGAGACCCCCTTCTATAGGAGCACTAGGATCAGGTTTGGGAAAGGAGGAGGATTTGGCTTTCTTTGACCATATTCACATTCCCATGACATATGATACCAGTGATGATGATGATGATGATAAAAATATTTTCAAGTGTGCCTCACAAGGAGACATTTTAGAGAGTGGGAGCTACAGAATTTTCAGTCTCTAGAAAAGATATCTGGAGTTTCTACGATTCAACAATCAAAAGGCCTTTACTGTTTTCCACTGGCACATCAGTTTGAGGGCATTTTTGTAATGCCTCACTGAAACCAGAGTCTCTACCACTATACCTAAAACACTCTATTTTATAAAGGTCAGGACGAATGAAGCAGTATTTTTATAAAAAGTTCAGCTGCACACCCTTCTATGCTTACAGTGGTCTCCAGGTTGGTACTAAAGACCAATATTATGCCCAGTGACAGGGGCAATTAAGTGTCTGACATGTTCAGCAAACGTGTATATAGCTGCAATCATATGCATGATAGCTTTTAACTGTGGCACCTAAATGATTTGGTTTAAGAGGCACATATGTAAAAAAAAAAAAAATATGTGTCAGTCACCTGGATTTCTAGCCACTCTCAATCCCTCCTTTACTTGGTGTTTGATTTCGTTACTAACATCTGTTATATGTTTAACAGTATCTAATGCCTTCACATTGCATTTCTTCTTCAAAAATCTCTTTGAAACAGTGCGTGTTGTTGATATACAAATGAGCATTCAAATCAGGTCCTTATCAACAAGATACTAGTACTTATCTAAATACCCACAATGCACAGCTACATTAATATACACCCTATGCAAACTGAAAGCACTCATCGCTGCTGAACAGCACCTTTCTGAGGTTTTTTTTTTCAGATAACTACTGTATTGTGTACTGACTCTATAACATCTATAATGGGAAAAATAATTAACAGAGAAGGTGGTGATGACTCTTAGGCATATTATGACTTTTTTCAGGAAGGATTATACCTAGAGTTACTGCTGTAAGAAAGTGGTCTTAGTTTTTTGGATACTGTGCATTGTATATTACTATACCTGTTTGGAATATTATGTCCATATTATTTAAAAAACTGCATCAGTTCAGCGCTCTAGCATTCTTGCAGCTGCTTTCAAGAATGCAACAGCCCAGAAGGAATGCTGATCCCTTAAGCAGCTTGCACTGTTTGTGCAATTCAGGTTTAACCAGTACATTAAATAATCTATTTTGTTCAATTTGCTGAATTATGTTGTGGGATATTAGAAATTGTAAAATTTAGAAGTCCTGCAACTGGAAAGCATGAAACACTAACACTTGTGCTTCACCCAGTTTTCAGTATTTTGGAGGTTTTTACTAAAAATGAGTTAAAGAATTGCTGTGCGATATATTTCACTTTTTGTTGTTTTCCTTTCTGCTTTTCCTGGTTAGGGGTTGCCACAGCGGAACTCCGGTCCGCTAATGATTGGCAGTCGATTTTTATGGTGCCGAGGTGCCAGCCCGATGCCCAACCTTCAACGAAGGCTTACCCATTTACGCATGTCTTTCGAACATCACTCGACCGCAGGCAGGACACGCAGACTCCACACAGAAGGCGCTCCAGCTGAGAATTGAACGGGAGAACCTCTTGCTGTGAGGCGACAATGATATATTTCACTTGTACAGCTTTGAAATAAATCACAAGTGATAAATATGATTCTTTCACTAACATAGTTAACATTTTTATGAAATAATACTGTGTTGTTCAGTTTAAAAAAATATTTGCAGCAGGCAATTTGACTGAGGGACATTCAATTACATTGCAGAACTGGGACATTCAATTGAAACTTCAATCACGGGGATATTGTCTCTATAATGAATTGCTTGTGATTGCCACTAAATGTCAGGAGTCACTAGCAGTGATGAAGTTTTGAATCCCACCACTGTCAACCTAAATGTGACTGATGACACCATTACACCCATATGTGGAGGACGAGGTTAGCACTGTACTGATTTGAGTCCCTGCACGGGTAACTGATTTGTTTGCATTTAAAAGCATTCTGGAGGGGCGTGGCCAAGGATGAACACAGGATAGCAGCAGATTTCTTCAGCTCCACCAATTTCATTACATTGACAGGAATTAATTACTTAAAAAATTAATTTTTGAAGTAA